>NW_027048629.1:0-8494 GCF_025399875.1 Dalotia coriaria | reverse complement strand
GGGCCTTTTTTGCTAAAAAATCATTTTCAAGCATTTTGATCGGGTTGAAACCCTTTTAAAAAGGGAGGGAAATTTTTAAAAAAAAACGAATAAAAAAAATTTTGTCGTTTTTTGTTTTACGCTTTTAAAACGCGATTGTTTAAAAACGTGCTGTTTTGTTTTATAAATAAGCATTTTCAAGATTTTAGATCGTTGAAATCGTTCAAATAAAAGAATATTAAAAAAAAACAAATAATAAAAAATTCGTCGTTTTATGCTGTTTTGCTTTAAAAAACGCAGATTAAAGCTCAAACGTCCCTGTTTTGCAAAAATAATCATTTTAAAAAGGCCTTTTATATGGGTTGAAATCGTTCAAAAAAAGGGCAATATTAAAAAAAAAACGAATAAAAAAAAATTTCGTCGTTTTTATGCTGTTTTACGCGTTAAAACGCAGATTGCCCCCAAAACGTGCTGTTTTGCAAAAAATTAATCTTTTTCAAGCATTTTAGATCGTTGAAACCCGTTCAAAAGACCCCAATATTAATAAAAACGAATAAAAAAAATTTTCGTCGTTTTATGCTTTTTTACGCGATAAAACGCAGATTGGGGCTAAAAACGTGCTGTTTTGTTTAAAAGCATTTTCAAGCTTTTTTTGGGATCGCTGAAATCGTTCAAATGGGGAAGCAATATTAATAAAAACGAATAAAAAAAAAATCATCTTTTTTATGCTGTTTTACGCGTTAAAATGCAGTTTAAAAAGCTAAAAACGTGCTTTTTTGCTAAAATATTAATTTTCAAGCATTTTAGATCTTTGGGAAATCTTTAAAAATAGAGGGCAATATTAAAAAAAAAACGAATAATAAAAATTTCGTCTTTTTTATGGTTTTACGCGTTAAAACGCAGTTTAAAAACCCTAAAAACGTGCTGTTTTGCTAAAATAATCTTTTTCCAAGCTTTTTTAGATCGTTGAAATCTTTTTTAAAAAAGAAAAATATTAATAAAAACGAAAAAAAAAAAATTTCGTCTTTTTTAAAAAGGTTTTACCCCAAAACGCAGAAAAAAACCCTTAAAAACGTGCTGTTTTGCTAAAATAAGCAAAGCATTTTAGACCCCGTTAAAACCTTCGGATGGGGCAAATATTAAAAAAAACGAATAAAAAAAAAATCGTGGTTTTATGCTTTTTTTAGCTTTAAAAACGAATTAAAAAGTTTTCCAAATCGGCTGTTTTGCTAAAATAATCATTTTCAAGCATTTTAGACGTTGAAATCGTTAAAAATAGACGCAATATTAATAAAAAACAAATTTAAAAAAATTCGTCGTTTTAATCCCTTTTTACGCGTTAAAAGGGGGGGTTTTAAAAAGCCTAAAAACGTCCCTTTTTTGCTAAAATAATCATTTTCAAGCTTTTTTGGACGCTGAAATCTTTCCCCCAAAAAAGCGCAATATTAAAAAAAAACGAATAAAAAAAATTTCGTCTTTTATGCTGTTTTACGCTTTAAAAACGCAAAATTAAAGCTAAAAACGCTGTTTTGCTAAAATGGGCTTTTTAAAATCATTTTGATCGTTTGAAACGTTAAAATAGAAGCAATATTAAAAAAAAAGGGGTTAAAAATTTCCGTCGTTTTATGCTGTTTTACGCTTTAAAAAACGCAGATTAAAGCTAAAAACGTGCTGTTTTGCAAAAATAATCATTTTAAGCATTTTAGATCGTTGAAATCTTTCAAATAGACCCCAAAATTTAAAAAAAACAAATAATAAAAATTTCGTCTTTTTTATGCTGTTTTACGCTTTAAAAAACGAGATTAAACCCCAAAAACGTGCTTTTTTGCAAAAATAATCATTTTCCCCATTTTGGGATCGTTGAAACCTTTCCCAAATAGAAGAAATTTATTAAAAAAAAAACGAATAAAAAAAATTTCGTCGGTTTTATGCTGATTAATAAAAACGAATAATAAAATTTCGTCGTTTTATGCTGTTTTACGCGTTAAAACGCGGGTTTAAAAAGCCCCAAAAACGTGCTGTTTTGCTAAAATAATCATTTTCAAGCATTTTAGATCTTTGGGAAATCGTTCAAATAGACGCAATATTAATAAAAACAAATTTAAAAAAAATTTCCCTTTTATATGTTTTTTTTTAGGGTTAAAACGCAGATTAAAGCTAAAAAACGTGCTGTTTTGTTTAAAAATAATCATTTTCAAGCATTTTAGATCTTTGGGAAATCGTTCAAATAGAGGGCCAATATTAAAAAAATGAATAAAAAAAAAATTTCTGTCGTTTTAGGAGTTTTACGTTTAAAACGTGCAGATTAAACTAAAAAACGGTTGTTTTGCTAAAATATCCCCTTTTAAGCTTTAATTAGATCGTTGAACTCGTTCAAATAGAAGAAATTAAAAAAAAACGAATAAAAAAAATTGTCGTTTTATGCTGTTTTAGGGTTAAAACGCAGTTTAAAAACCCTTCCAAAACGTGTTTTGTTTTTAAAGAATCATTTTCAAGCATTTTGTTTTCGTTGAAATCGTTCAAAAGACGCAAATTTTAAATAAAAACGAATAAAAAAAATTTGTCTTTTTTAAGGTTTTTTTAGGGTTAAACGCAGATTAAAGCTAAAAACGTCCCGTTTTGTTTAAAATAAGCATTTTCAAGCTTTTTGCCCGTTGAAATCGTTAAAATAGACGCAAATTAAAAAAAAACGAATAAAAAAATTTCTCTTTTTTTATGTTTTTTTAGCTTTAAAAACGCAGATTAAAGCTCAAACGGGGCTTTTTTGCAAAAATTTAATCATTTTCAAGCATTTTGGGATTTTTTGGAAAATCGTTCAAATAGACGCAAATTAAAAAAAACGAATAAAAAAAAATTTTGTCTTTTTTATGTTTTTTTTAGGGCGTTAAAACGCAGTTTAAAAAGCTAAAAACCCCTTTTTGCTATAATAAGCATTTTCAAGCATTTTAGATCTTTTAAAACCGTTCAAATAAAAAAAATATTAAAAAAAAAACGAATAATAAAAAATTCGGTCGTTTTATCCCTTTTTTACGCGAAAAACGCAGATTAAAGCTCAAAACGTGCTTTTTTCAAAAAAATAATCATTTTCAAGCAAACGTTGAAATCTTTCCAAAAAAAGGGGAAATATTAATAAAAAAATAATAAAAAAATTCCGTTTTTATGTTGTTTTACGCTTAAAACGCAGTTTAAAACCCCCAAAACGTCCTGTTTTGCTAAAATAAGCATTTTCAAGCATTTTAGATCGTTGAAACTTCTAAATAGAAGAATATTAATAAAAACGAATAATAAAAATTTGTCGTTTTATGCTGTTTTACGCGTTAAAAACGCCGATTAAAGCTAAAAACGTGCTGTTGTGCTAAAATAATCATTTTCAAGCATTTTAGATCGTTGAAATCGTTAAAATAGACGCAATATTAATAAAAACGAATAATAAAATTTCGCGTTTTATGCTGTTTTACGCGTTAAAACGCAGATTAAAATCTCAAACGTGCTGTTTTCTAAAATAAGCATTTTAAGCATTTTAGATCGTTGAAAGTCAAATAGAAGCAATATTAATAAAAAACGAATAATAAAATCGTCTTTTTTATGCTGTTTTCGCTTAAAACCAGATTAAAGCTCAAAACGTGCTTTTTTATAAAATAATCATTTTGAAGCATTTTAGATGTTGAAATGGTTCAAATAGACGCAATATTAATAAAAAACGAATAATAAAATTTCAGTCGCTTTTAGCTGTTTACGCGTTAAAACGCAGATTAAAGCTAAAAACGTGTTTTGCTAAAATAAGCATTTTCCCCATTTTGATCGTGGAAATCGTTCAAATAGAAGCAATATTAATAAAAAATAATAAAAAAATTCGTCGTTTTATGCTGTTTTACGCGTTAAAAACGAGATTAAAAGCTCAAAACGTGCTGTTTTGTTTAAATAATCATTTTCAAATTAGATCGTTGAAATCGATCAAAATAAACGCAATTAATAAAACGAATAATAAAATTTTGTCGTTTTATGCTGTTTTACGCGTTAAAACGCAGATTAAAGCTAAAAACGTGCTGTTTTGCTAAAAATCATTTCAAGCATTTTGATTGAAATCGTTCAAAGAGTTAGATATTAAATAAAAAAACGAATAATAAAAAATTGTCGTTTTATGCGTTTTACGCGTTAAACGCAGATTAAAAGCTTCAAAACGTGCTGTTTTGCTAACATAATCATTTTCAAGCATTTTAGATCGTTGAAATCGTTCAAATAGATGCAAATTAAAAAACGAATAATAAAAATTTCGTCGTTTTTATGCTGTTTTACGCTTTAAAAACGCAGTTTAAAAAGCTCAAAACGTGCTGTTTTGCTAAAATAAGATTTTCAAGCATTTTAGATCGCTGAAATCGTTCAAATAGAAGCAATGTTAATAAAAAACGAATAATAAAAATTCGTCGTTTTATGCTGTTTACGCGTTAAAACGCAGATTAATGCTCAAAACGTGCTGTTTTGCTAAATAATCATTTTCAAGCATTTTAGATCGTTGAAATCGTTCAAAGAGACGAATATTAATAAAAAACGAATAATAAAAATTTCGTCGTTTTATAAAGCTGTTTTACGCGTTAAAACGCAATTAAAGCTCAAAACGTGCTGTTTTGTAAAATAATAATTTTCAAGCATTTTAGATCTTTGAAATCGTTCAAATAGACGCAATATTAATAAAAACGAATAATAAAAATTTCGTCGTTTTATGCTGTTTTACGCGTTAAAACGTAAATTAAAGCTCAAAACGTGCTGTTTGCTAAAATAAGCATTTTCAAGCATTTTAGATCGTTGAAATCGTCAAATAGAAGCAATAATTATAAAAACGAATAATAAAAACGTCGTTTTATGCTGTTTTACGCGTTAAACGCAGATTAAAACTCAAACGTGCTGTTTTCTAAAATAAGCATTTTCAAGCATTTTAGATCGTTGAAATCGTTCAAATAAACGCAATTAATAAAAACGAATAATAAAATTTAGTCGTTTTATAGCTGTTTTACGCGTTAATACGCTATTAAAGCTCAAAAACGTGCTTTTTGCATAAAAATAAGCATTTTCAAGCATTTTAGATCGTTGAAATCGTTCAAATAGAAGCAATATTAAGTAAAATAATAATAATTCGCGTTTTATGTTGTTTTCCTTAAAGCAATTTAAAAAACGTGTTTTGCAAAATAAGCATTTTTCTTTTAATCGTTGAAATCGTTCTCAAAAGAAGCAATATTAATAAAAAACGAATAAAAAAATCTCGTTTTATGTGTTTTACGCTAAAACGCAGATTAAAAGCTCAAAAATCGTGATGTTTTGCTTTAACTTAAACGCATTTAACTAAACGTTTTTAAGAAATAATAATTAAAAAAAAATTAATGTTAAACCGTTCATGCTTTTTAGCGTTAAAACGCAGATTAAAGCTCAAAACGTGCTGTTTTAGCTTAAAATAATAATTTTCAAGCATTTTAGATCTTTTAAATCGTTAATTTCAATATTAATAAAACGAATAATAAAATTGCGTTTTATAATTTTACGTTAAAACGCTTTTAAAATTTTTTCAAAACGTGCTGTTTTAAAAAATCATTTTCAAGCATTTTGGTTTGAAAGTTCAAATACGCAATATTAATAAAACGAATATAAAATGCCGTTTTATTTTTATAAAACGCAGATTAAAGCTTCAAATGCTGTTTTGCTAAAATAAAATTTAAGCATTTTAGATCGTTAAAATCGTTCAAATAGAGGCAATATTAATAAAAACGAATAATAAAAAATCGCGTTTTAAAGTGTTTTACGCGTTAAAACGATAAGTCTATGTGTTTTTAGCTAAAATAATCATTTTCAAGCATTTTTGTAATCGTGAAATCTTCAAATAGACGCAAATTAATAAAAACGAATAATAAAAACGTCTTTTATGTGTTTTACGCGTTAAAACGCAGATTAAAGCTAAAACGTACTGTTTTGCTAAAATACTTTTCAAGCATTTTAGATCATTGAAATCGCAAATAGACGCAATATAATAAAAACGAATAATAAAATTTGTTTTTATGCTGTTTTACGCGTTAAAACGCATTAAAGCTCAAAAGGGCTGCTATGCTAAAATAATCATTTTCAAGCTTTTTAGATCGTTGAAACGTTCAAATAGACGCAATTAAATAAAAAAACGAATAATAAAAATTTCGTCGTTTTATGCTGTTTTACGCGTTAAAACGCAGATTAAAGCTCAAACGTGCTGTTTTGCTAAAATAATCATTTTCAAGCATTTTAGATCTTTGAAATCGTCCAAATAGACGCAATATTAATAAAAACGAATAATAAAAATTTCGTCGTTTTATGCTGTTTTGCTAAAATAAGCATTTTCAAGCATTTTAGATCGCTGGAAATCGTTCAAATAGAAGCAATAATTATAAAAAACGAATAATAAAAATTCGTCGTTTTATGCTGTTTTACGCGTTAAAACGCAGATTAAAGCTCAAAACGTGCTGTTTTGCTAAAATAATCATTTTCAAGCATTTTATATCGTCGAAATCGTTCTAATAGAAGCACATTAATAAAAACGAATAATAAAATTCGTCGTTTTTATGCTGTTTTACGCGCTAAAACGCAGTTTAAAAAGCACAAAACGTGCTGTTTTGCTAAAATAATCATTTTCAAGCATTTTAGATCGTTGAAATTGTTCAAATAGACGCAATATTAATAAAAACGAATAATAAAATTTCGTCGTTTTATGCTGTTTTACACGTTAAAACGCAGATAAAAAGCTCAAACGTGCTGTTTTGCTAAAATAAGCATTTTTAAGCATTTTAGATCGTTGAAATCGTTCAGATAGAAGCAATATTAATAAAACGAATAATAAAAATCGTCGTTTTATGCTGTTTTACGCGTTAAAACGCAGATTCGCTCAAAACGTGCTGTTTTGCTAAAATAATCATTTTCAAGCATTTTAGATCGTTGAAATCGTTCAAATAGACGCAATATTAATAAAAACGAATAATAAAAATTTCGTCGTTTTTATGCTGTTTTACGCGTTAAAACGCAGATTAAAAGCTCAAAACGTGCTGTTTTGCTAAAATAAGCATTTTCAAGCATTTTAGATCGTTGAAATCGTTCAAATAGAACCAATATTAATAAAACGAATAATAAAGAATTCGTTCGTTTTATGCTGTTTTACGCGTTAATACGCAGATTAAAGCTCAAAACGTGCTGTTTTGCTAAAATAATCATTTTCAAGCATTTTAGATCGTTGAAATCGTTCAAATAGACGCCAATATTAATAAAAACGAATAATAAAAATTTCGTCGTTTTATGTTGTTTTACGCGTTAAAACGAATTAAAGCTCAAAACGTGCTGTTTTGCTAAAATAAGCATTTTCAAGCATTTTAGATCGTTGAAATCGTTCAAATAGAAGCAATGTTAATAAAAACGAATAATAAAAATTGTCGTTTTATGCTGTTTTACGCGTTAAAACGCAGATTAAAGCTCAAAACGTGCTGCTTTGCTAAAATAATCATTTTCAAGCATTTTAGATCGTTGAAATCGTTCAAATAGACGCAATATTAATAAAAACGAATAATAAAAATTTCGTCGTTTTATGCTGTTTTACGCGTTAAAACGCAGATTAAAGCTCAAACGTGCTGTTTTGCTAAAAATAATCATTTTCAAGCATTTTAGATCTTTGAAATCGTTCAAATAGACGCAATATTAATAAAAACGAATAATAAAAATTTCGTCGTTTTTATGCTGTTTGCTAAAATAAGCATTTTCAAGCATTTTAGATCGTTGAAATCGTTCAAATAGAAGCAATAATTATAAAAACGAATAATAAAAATTCGTCGTTTTATGCTGTTTTACGCGTTAAAACGCAGATTAAAGCTCAAAACGTGCTGTTTTGCTAAAATAAGCATTTTCAAGCATTTTAGATCGTTGAAATCGTTCAAATAGAAGCAATATTAAAAAACGAATAATAAAAATTCGTCGTTTTTATGCTGTTTTACGCGTTAAACGCAGATTAAAGCTCAAAACGTGCTGTTTTGCTAAAATAATCATTTTCAAGCATTTTAGACGTTGAAATCGTTCAAAAAAAACGCAATATTAATAAAAATGGTTGTTTGTACAGTAGGTTTACGATCGAGATGTTTACGTGATAACGTCTTATTGGTGATATAAGTTTTGCTTGTTGCAATTGTTGTAACACTTCACTTGCACTTCACATTTTGTTTTCCCTGTTGGGCTCCCGCACGAGAAAATCTCCATTCGTTTGTATGCCGCCAGAGTGAGAGAGAGGGAAGATCGGTCAACCACTCGAACGCTATGACTGGCACGGAATGACTGGCAGCGCTCGAGATGAGACGGGAGATCGGTCCGTCTTTTCTGGTTATAACGAGAGGGGCGAATGACTGGCAGCGCTCGAGATGAGACGGGAGATCGGTCCGCCTCTCTCGTTATAACGAGGGGGTATACCGCGATCGACCCGCTCGTGACACAGTTTCGAACAGTAACCCAATAAAACGATTTTAAA
>NW_027048628.1:0-8496 GCF_025399875.1 Dalotia coriaria | reverse complement strand
GTTTTTATTAATATTTCTATTTGAACGATTTCAACGATTAAAATGCTTGAAAATGCTATTTTGCAAAACAGCACTTTTGAGCTTTAATCTGCGTTTTAACGCGTAAAACAGCATAAAAACGACGAATTTTTATTATTCGTTTTATTAATATTGCGTCTATTTGAACGATTTCAACGATTAAATGCTTAAAATGCTTATTTTAGCAAAACAGCACGTTTTGAGCTTTAATCGCGTTTTAACGCTAAAAAGATAAAACGACGAATTTTTATTATTCGTTTTTTAATATTGCGTCTATTTGAACGATTTCAACGATCTAAAATGCTTGAAAATGCTTATTTTAGCAAAAACAGCACGTTGAGTTTAATCTGCGTTTTAACGCGTAAAACAGCATAAAACGACGAAATTTTTATTATCGTTTTATTAATATTGCGTCTATTTGAACGATTTCAACGATCTAAAATGCTTGAAAATGCTTATTTTAGCAAAACAGCACGTTTTGAGCTTTAATCTGCGTTTTAACGCGTAAAACAGCATAAAAAACGACGAAATTTTTATTATTCGTTTTATTTTATTGCGTCTATTTAAACGATTTCAACGATCTAAAATGCTTGAAATGCTTATTTTAGCAAAACAGCACGTTTTGAGTTTTAATCTGCGTTTTAACCGCGTAAAACAGCATAAAACGACGAATTTTTATTATTCGTTTTTATTAATATTGCTCTATTTGAACGATTTCAACGATCTAAAATGCTTGAAAATGCTTATTTTAGCAAAACAGCACGTTTTGAGTTTTAATCTGCGTTTGACGCGTAAAACAGCATAAAAAACGACGAAATTTTTATTATTGGTTTTTATTAATATTGCGTCTATTTGAACGATTTCAACGATCTAAAATGCTTGAAAATGCTATTTTAGCAAAACAGCACGTTTTGAGCTTTAATCTGCGTTTTAACGCGTCAGCATAAACACGACGAATTTTTTTATTATTCGTTTTTATTAATATTGCTTCTATTTGAACGATTTCAACGATCTAAAATGCTTGAAAATGCTTATTTTAGCAAAACAGCACGTTTTGAGCTTTAATCTGCGTTTAACGCGTAAAACAGCATAAAAACGACGAATTTTTATTATTCGTTTTATTAATATTGCGTCTATTTGAACGATTTCAACGATCTAAAATGCTTGAAAATGCTTATTTTAGCAAAACAGCACCTTTTGAGCTTTAATCTGCGTTTTAACGCGTAAAACAGCATAAAACGACGAATTTTATTCGTTTTTATTAATATTGCTTCTATTTGAACGATTTCAACGATATAAAATGCTTTAAATGCTCATTTTAGCAAAACAGCACGTTTTGAGTTTAATCTGCGTTTTAACGCGTAAAAAGCATAAAAACGACGAATTTTTATTATTCGTTTTTATTAATATTGCGTCTATTTGAACGATTTCAACGATCAAAATGCTTGAAAATGCTTATTTTAGCAAAACAGCACGTTTTGAGCTTTAATCTGCGTTTTAACGCGTAAACAGCATAAACGACGAATTTTTATTACCGTTTTTATTAATATTGCTTCTATTTGAACGATTTCAACGATCTAATATGTTTGAAAATGCTTATTTTAGCAAAACAGCACGTTTTGAGCTTTTATTCGCGTTTAACGCGTAAACAGCATAAAACGACGAAATTTTTATTATTCGTTTTTATTAATATTGCGTCTAATTGAACGATTTCAACGATCTAAAATGCTTGAAAATGCTTATTTTAGCAAAAACAGCACGTTTTGAGCTTTAATCTGCGTTTTAACGCGTAAAACAGAATAAAATGACGAATTTTTTATTATTCGTTTTTATTAATATTGCTTCTATTTAAACGATTTCAACGATCTAAAATGCTTGAAAATGCTTATTTTAGCAAAACAGCACGTTTTGAGTTTTTATTCTGCGTTTTAACGCGTAAAACAGCATAAAACGACGAAATTTTTATTATTCTTTTTTATTAATATTGCTTCTATTTGAACGATTTCAACGATCTAAAATGCTTGAAAATGCTTATTTTAGCAAAAACAGCACGTTTTGAGTTTTAATCTGCGTTTTAACGCGTAAAACAGCATAAAAACGACGAATTTTTATTATTCGTTTTTATTAATATTGCGTCTATTTGAACGATTTCAACGATCTAAAATGCTTGAAAATGCTTATTTTAGCAAAACAGCACGTTTTGAGCTTTAATCTGCGTTTTAACGCGTAAAACAGCATAAAACGACGAATTTTTATTATTCGTTTTTATTAATATTGCGTCTATTTGAACGATTTCAACGATCTAAAATGCTTCAAATGCTTATTTTAGCAAAACAGCACGTTTTGAGCTTTAATCAGCGTTTTAACGCGTAAAACAGCATAAAACGACGAAATTTTTTATTATTCGTTTTTATTAATATTGCGTCTATTTGAACGATTTCAACGATCTAAAATGCTTGAAAATGCTTATTTTAGCAAAACAGCACGTTTTGAGCTTTAATCTGCGTTTTAACGCGTAAAACAGCATAAAACGACGAATTTTTATTATTCGTTTTTATTATTATTGCTTCTATTTGAACGATTTCAACGATCTAAAATGCTTGAAAATGCTTATTTTAGCAAAACAGCACGTTTTGAGCTTTAATCTGCGTTTTAACGCGTAAAACAGCTAAAAATGACAAATTTTTTAATTATTCGTTTTTAAAATTGCTTCATTTAAAAGGGATTTCAAGGGTTTCAAAAATGCTTGAAAATGCTTATTTTAGCAAAACAGCACGTTTTGAGTTTTAACCTGCGTTTTTAACGCGTAAAAAAAACAAAACGACAAAATTTTTTATTATTATTCGTTTTTATTAATAGTTTCTATTTGAATGTTTTTTCAACGATCAAAAAAATGCTTGAAAATGCTTATTTTAGCAAAACAGCACGTTTTTGAGCTGTAATCTGCGTTTTAACGCGAAAAAACAGCAAAAAAAATGACAAATTTTTTATTATTCTTTTTTAAATTTGCGTCTCTTTGAACGTTTTCCCAAACGATCTAAAATGCTTGAAAATGTTTTATTTTAGCAAAAAGATCGTTTTGAGTTTTTTAATCGCGTTTTAACGCGAAAAACAGCAAAAAAAACGACGAAAATTTTTTATTTTTTTCGTTTTTATTAATATTGCGTCTTTTTTGAACGATTTCAAGGGGATCAAAAAAATGCTTGAAAATGCTTATTTTAGCAAAACAGCACTTTTTGGGGTTTTAATCTGCGTTTTTAACGCGTAAAACAGCATAAAAGGGAGGGAATTTTTTATTATTCTTTTTTAAATTTAATATTGCGTCTATTTGAACGATTTAACGATCTAAAATGTTTGAAAATGCTTATTTTAGCAAAACAGCACGTTTTGATTTTTTAATCAGCGTTTTAACGCGTAAAACAGCAAAAAAACGACGAAAATTTTTATTATTTCGTTTTTATTAATTTTTGGTCTTTTTGGGAACGATTTCAAAAACCCAAAATGCTTAAAAAATCCCTTATTTTAGCAAAACAGCACGTTTTGTTTTTTAACCGCGTTTTAACGGTAAAACAGCAAAAAAAAACGACAAAATTTTTTATTATTCTTTTTTTATTAATATTGCGTCTAGGAACGATTTCAAGGGATCAAAAAATGTTTTAAAAATGCTTATTTTAGCAAAACAGCACGTTTTTGAGTTTTAATCGGGTTTTTTTAACGCGTAAAACAGCATAAAAACGACGAAATTTTTTTTTCCCCTTTTTTTATTAATTTTTGGTCTATTTGAAGGGATTTCAACGATCAAAAAATGTTTTGAAAATGTTTATTTTAGAAAAACAGCACGTTTTGAGTTTTATTCAAGCGTTTTAACGCGTAAAACAGCATAAAAAAACGACAAAATTTTTTATTATTCGTTTTTTATTTTTATTGCTTTCATTTGAATGATTTCAACGATCAAAAAATGTTTTAAAAATGCTTTTTTTTTGGGAAAAACAGCACGTTTTGTTTTTTTAATCTGCGTTTTAACCCCAAAAACAGCATAAAAAGGGACAAATTTTTTATTATTCTTTTATTAATAGGTTTCTAGGAACGATTTAACGATCTAAAATGTTTTGAAAATGCTTATTTTAGAAAAAAACAGCACGTTTTGAGCTTTAATCTGCTTTTTAACGCGTAAAACATCAAAAAAATGACGAATTTTTATTATTCGTTTTTTTAATATTGCTTCTTTTTAAAAACGATTTCAACGATCTAAAATGTTTTTAAAAAATGCTTTTTTTAGAAAAAACAGCACGTTTTGAGTTTTTAATTTCGCGTTTTAAGGGTAAAACAGTAAAAATCGAAAAATTTTTTTATTTTTCCCTTTTTTTATTAATATTGTTTTATTTGAACGATTTCAACGATCTAAAATGTTTGAAAATGATTATTTTAGCAAAACAGCACGTTTTGAGTTTAATCTGCGTTTTAACGGGGAAAAAAAGGCAAAAAAACCCCACAAAAATTTTTATTATTTCGTTTTATATATTTATTGCGTCTATTTGAACGATTTAAAACGAACCAAAATGTTTTGAAAATGCTTTTTTAAAAAGCAAAACAGCACGTTTTGATTTTTAACGCGTTTTAACGCGTAAAACAGCAAAAAAACGAGAATTTTTTATTATTCTTTTTTATTAATATTGCTTCTGTTTGAACGTTTTTAAACGATTTTAAATTTTTTGAAAATTTTATTTTAGCAAAACAGCACGTTTTGAGTTTTAATCTGCGTTTTATCGCGAAAAAACAGCAAAAAAAAAACGACAAAATTTTTTATTATTTCGTTTTTATTAATTTTGGGTTGGCCTTTTGAGGGGGATTTCAACGATCAAAAAATTGCTTAAAAAATGTTTATTTTAGCAAAAAAACACTTTTGAGTTTTAATCTGCGTTTTAACGCGTAAAACAGCAAAAAAAACGAAAAATTTTTTATTATTCGTTTTTTTTAAATTTGCTTTTTATTTGAACGATTTCAACGATCAAAAAATGCTTAAAAAATGCTTTTTAGCAAAACAGCACGTTTTGTTTTTTTAATCTGCTTTTTTAACGCGTAAAACAGCAAAAAAAACGACGATTTTTTATTATTCGATTTTTTTAAAATTTTGTTTCTATTTGAACATTTCAACGATCTAAAATGCTTAAAAATGCTTATTTTAGCAAAACGGAAATTTTTTTGACCCAATCTGCTTTTTAACGGGGAAAAAACAGCAAAAAAACAAATTTTTTATTATTTGTTTTTATTAATATTGTTTTATTTGAAGGGATTTAAAAGGGATCAAAAAATACTTAAAAAATGCTTATTTTAGCAAAACATCACGTTTTGAGCTGAAATTTCGCTTTTTAACGCGTAAACAGCATAAAAACACAAATTTTTATTATTCTTTTTTATTAATATTGGTCTATTTGAACGTTTTCAACGATCTAAAATGTTTAAAAATGCTTATTTTAAAAAACAGAATGTTTTGAGTTTTAATCTGCGTTTTAACGCGTAAAACGGGCAAAAAAACGAAAATTTTTTTATTATTGGTTTTTTATTAATATTTTTTATTTAACGATTTCAACGATCTAAAATGTTTAAAAAAATGTTTTATTTTAGCAAAACAGCACGTTTTGAGTTTTAATAGCGTTTTAACGCGAAAAAAAGCAAAAAAAACGAGGGAATTTTTATTATTCCGTCTTTATTAATAGTTTCTATTTGAACGTTTTCCCAACGATCTAAAATGTTTTTGAAAAATGCTTTTTTTTTAGCAAAACAGCCCCGTTTTGAGTTTTAAATTTCGGTTTTAACGCGAAAAAACAGCAAAAAAACCGACAAAATTTTTTTCCTTATTCTTTTTTATTAATATTGCGTCTATTTGAAGGGTTTTTCCCAACGATCAAAAAATGCTTTGAAAATGCTTTTTTTTAAAAGCAAAACAGCACGTTTTGAGCTTTTATTCTGCGTTTTAACGCGAAAAAACAGCAAAAAAACGACGAAATTTTTTATTATTCGTTTTTTATTGCGTCTTTTTGGGAACGATTTCAACGATCTAAAATGCTTAAAAAATGCTTATTTTAGCAAAACAGCACGTTTTATTTTAATCTGCGTTTTAACGCGAAAACAGCAAAAAAGGGACGAATTTTATTATTCGTTTTTTTAATATTCTTCTATTTGAACGATTTCAACGATCAAAAATGCTTAAAATGCTTTTTTTTAGCAAAACAGCACGTTTTGAGTTTTAATCTGCTTTTTAACGCGTAAATCAGCATAAAAAGGGACGAAATTTTTATTATTCTTTTTTATTAATATTGGCCTATTTAAAACGTTTTCCCAAAGGGGATCTAAAATGCTTGAAAATGCTTTTTTTTCCCAAAAACAGCACGTTTTGAGTTTACCCTGCTTTTTAACGCGTAAAACAGCATAAAAACGACGAAATTTTTATTTTTTTCGTTTTTTTTTTATTGCGTCTATTTGAACGTTTTCCCCAACGATCTAAAATGCTTGAAAATGTTTTATTTTAGCAAAACAGCACGTTTTATTTTAATCTGTGTTTTAACGCGAAAAACAGCAAAAAAAACGACAAATTTTTTTTATTATTCGTTTTTATTAATATTGCTTCTATTTGAACGATTTCAACGATCTAAAATGTTTGAAAATGCTTTTTTTAAAAAAACAGCACGTTTTATTTTAATCTGCGTTTTAACGCAAACAGCATAAAAACGACAAAATTTTTTATTATTCTTTTTTTATTAATATTTCTTCTATTTGAACGTTTTCCCCCCCGATCTAAAATCCCTTGAAAATGTTTTATTTTAGCAAAACAGCACGTTTTTTTCGCTTTAATCTGCGTTTTAACGCGTAAAACGGGCAAAAAAAACGACAAATTTTTTTTCTTATTCGTTTTTATTAATATTGTTTCTATTTGAACGATTTAAAAGTTCTAAAATGTTTTAAAAAATGCTTTTTTAGAAAAAACAGCACGTTTTAAAAGTTTTAATCTGCGTTTTAACGCGTAAAAAAAGAAAAAAAAACGACGAATTTTTATTATTCTTTTTTTAAATTTTTGGTCTATTTGAAGGGGATTTCAACGATTTTAAAATGTTTGAAAATGCTTATTTTAGCAAAACACCCCTTTTTTTGAGTTTTAATCTGCGTTTTAACTTTAAAAACAGCAAAAAAACGACAAATTTTTTTATTATTCGTTTTTTTTAAATTATTGCTTCATTTGAACGTTTTTTAACGATCTAAAATTTTTAAAAAAGCTTATTTTAGCAAAACAGAAAGTTTTGAGTTTTTAATCTGCGTTTTAACGCGTAAAAACAAAAATGGGGGAAAATTTTTTATTATTCGCTTTTTTAAATTTATTGCTTCTATTTGAACGATTTCAACGTTTCAAAATGCTTGAAAATGCTTTTTTTTTGGAAAACAGAAACGTTTTAAATTTTTAATCTGCTTTTTAAACCGCGAAAACAGCATAAAACGACGATTTTTTTATTCGATTTTTATTAATATTGTTTATTTGAACGATTTCAACGATCAAAAAATGCTTGAAAATGTTATTTTAGCAAAAGGGGTTTTGAGTTTTAATCTGCGTTTTAACGCGTAAAACAGCATAAAAACGACGAATTTTTTTTTTATTCTTTTTTATTAATATTGCGTCTATTTGAACGTTTTTAAACGATCAAAAAATGCTTAAAAAATTTTTTTATTTTAGCAAACAGCACTTTTTGTTTTTTTAATCTGCGTTTTAAGGGCGTAAAAAAGTAAAAACGACGAATTTTTTATTATTTTTTTTTTATTAATATTGTTTCTTTTTGGGAACGTTTTCCCAACGATCTAAAATATTTGGGAAAATGTTTTTATTTTAGCAAAACATCACGTTTTGAGTTTTTAATCTGCGTTTTAAGGTAAAACAAAAAAAAAAAAACGACAAATTTTTTATTATTCTTTTTTATTAAATTTTATTTGAACGATTTCAAGTTTCAAAAATGTTGAAAAGGGCTTATTTTAGAAAAAACAGCACGTTTTGAGTTTTTTAATCTGCGTTTTAACGCGAAAAACACCCATCGACGAATTTTTTATTATTCGTTTTTATTAATAGTTTCTATTTGAACGATTTCAACGATCTAAAATGCTTGAAAATGCTTATTTTAGAAAAAACAGCCCCGTTTTGAGTTTTTAATCAGCGTTTTAACGCGAAAAACGGGCAAAAAAAAACGACGAATTTTTATTATTCGTCTTTTATTAATATTGCTTCTTTTTTAAAACATTTCCCCCGATCAAAAAATGTTTGAAAATTTTATTTTAGCAAAACAGCACTTTTTGGGTTTTTTAATCTGCGTTTTAACGCAAAACAGCAAAAAAAACGACGAAATTTTTCTTATTCGTTTTTATTAAAAAGGTCTATTTGAACGATTTCAACGATCTAAAATGCTTGAAAATGTTTTATTTTAGCAAAAACCAAAGCAC
>NW_027048627.1:0-8513 GCF_025399875.1 Dalotia coriaria | reverse complement strand
AAACGCGTAAAACAGCTTTTAAAAACGAGGGAAATTTTTTTATTTTTTTCTTTTTTATTAATATTGCTTCTATTTGGAACGATTTCAACGTTTTTAAATGCTTGAAAATGCTTATTTTAGCAAAACAGAAAGATTTGAGCTTTAACTGCGTTTTAACGCGTAAAACAGCATAAAACGACGAAATTTTTTATTATTCGTTTTTATTAATATTGCGTCTATTTGAACGATTTCAACGATCTAAAATGCTTGAAAATGCTTATTTTAGCAAAACAGCACGTTTTGAGCTTTATTCTGCGTTTTAACTCGTAAAACAGCATAAAACGACGAAATTTTATTATTCGTTTTTATTTTATTGCGTCTATTTGAACGATTTCAACGATTTAAAATGCTTGAAAATGCTTATTTTAGCAAAACACCACGTTGTGAGCTTTTAATCTGCGTTTTAACGCGTAAAACAGCATAAAACGACGAAATTTTTATTATTCGTTTTTATTATATTGCTTCTATTTGAACGATTTCAACGATCTAAAATGCTTGAAAATGCTTATTTTAGCAAAACAGCACGTTTTGAGCTTTAATCTGCGTTTTAACGCGTAAAACAGCATAAAAACGACGAAATTTTTATTATTCGTTTTTATTAATATTGCGTCTATTTGAACGATTTCAACGATCTAAAAATGCTTGAAAATGCTTATTTTAGCAAAACAGCACGTTTTGAGCTTTTAATCTGCGTTTTAACGCGTAAAACAGCATAAAAACGACGAATTTTTATTATTCGTTTTTATTAATATTGCTTCTATTTGAACGATTTCAACGATCTAAAATGTTTGAAATGCTTATTTTAACAAAACAGCACGTTTTGAGCTTTAATCTGCGTTTTAACCGTAAAACAGCATAAAAACGACGAAATTTTTATTATTCGTTTTTATTAATATTGCTCTATTTGAACGATTTCAACGATCTAAAATGCTTGAAATGCTTATTTTAGCAAAAACAGCACGTTTTGAGCTTTTAATCTGCGTTTTAACGCGTAAAAACAGCATAAAAACGACGAATTTTTTATTATTCGTTTTTATTAATATTGCTTCTATTTGAACGATTTCAACGATCTAAAATGCTTGAAAATGCTTATTTTAGCAAAACAGCACGATTTGAGCTTTTAATCTGCGTTTTAACGCGTAAAACAGCATAAAACGACGAAATTTTTATTATTCGTTTTTATTAATATTGCGTCTATTTGAACGATTTCAACGATCTAAAAATGCTTGAAAAATGCTTATTTTAAAGCAAAACAGCACGTTTTGAGCTTTTATTCTGCGTTTTAACGCGTAAAACAGCATAAAACGACGAAATTTTTATTATTCGTTTTTATTTTATATTGCGTCTATTTGAACGATTTCGACGATCTAAAATGCTTGAAAATGCTTATTTTGCAAAACAGCACGTTTTGAGCTTTAATCTGCGTTTTAACGCGTAAACAGCATAAAACGACGAATTTTTTGCTATTCGTTTTTTATTAATATTGCTTCTATTTGAACGGATTTCAACGTTCTAAAATGTTTTGAAAATGCTTTATTTTAGCAAAACAGTTACCGTTTTGAGTTTTATTCTGCTTTTAACGCGTAAAATATCATATAAAAACGACGAAATCTTTTTATTATCTGCTTTATTAATATTGCGTCTATTTGAACGATTTCAACGATCTAAAAATGCTTGAAAATGCTTTTATTTTAGCAAAACAGCACGTTTTGAGTTTAATCTGCAATTTAACGGCGTAAAACAGCATAAAATGATTTAATTTTTATTATTCGTTTTTATTAATATTGCTTCTATTTTGAACGGGATTTCAAATGATTTAAAATGCTTGAAAATGCTTATTTTTGTGCTAAAACAGCACGATTTTGAGTTTTTGAATCTGCGTTTTAACGCGTAAACAGCATAAAAACGACGAAATTTTTATTATTCGTTTTATTTCTATTGTGTCTATTTGAACGATTTCCCAACGATCTAAAATGCTGAAAATGCTTTTATTTTAGCAAACAGCACGTTTTGTTTTATCGCGTTTTAACGCGTAAAACAGCATAAAACGACGAATTTTATTATTGTTTTTATTATATTGCGTCTATTTGAACGATTTCAACGATCTAAAATGCTTGAAAATGCTTATTTTAGCAAAACAGCATGATTATCGATTTAAGGCGAATACCTAAACGTTCGAACAATGCTTTTGAGTTTATCTGCTTAACGTAACAGCATAAACGATTTAACCATAAACAGACGCAAATGCTATTTACAAAACGACGTTTAAATTGCGTTTTAACCTAACAGCATAAACAGATTTTATTATTTTATTATGCTCTATTTGAACGATTTCAACGATCTAAAATGCTTGAAAATGCTTATTTTAGCAAACAGCACGTTTTGAGTTTAATCTGCGTTTTAACGCGTAAAACAGCATAAAACGACGAATTTTTATTATTCGTTTTATTAATATTGCGTCTATTTGAACGATTTCAACGATCTAAAATGCTTGAAAATGCTTATTTTAGCAAAACAGCACGTTTTGAGCTTTAATCTGCGTTTTAACGCGTAAAACAGCATAAAACGACGAATTTTTATTATTCGTTTATTAATATTGCTCTATTTGAACGATTTCAACGATCTAAAATGCTTGAAAATGCTTATTTTAGCAAACAGCACGTTTTGAGCTATATTCTGCGTTTTAACGCGTAAAACAAAAGCATGTAAAACGACGAATTTTATTATTCGTTTTTATTAATATTGCGTCTATTTTGAACGATTTCAACGATCTAAAATGCTTGGAAATGCTTACCGGAAGCAAAACAGCACGTTTGAGCTTTTAATCTGCGCGTTTTAACGCGTAAAACAGCATAAAAACGACGAAATTTTATTATTCGTTTTTTTAATATTGCTTCTATTTGAACGATTTTCAACGATCTAAAATGCCTGAAAAATGCTTACTTTTAGCAAAACAGCACGTTTTGAGCTTAATCTGCGTTTTAACGCGTAAAACAGCATAAAACGACGAATTTTTATTATTCGTTTTTATTAATATTGCATCTATTTGAACGATTTCCAACGATCTAAAAATGCTTGAAAATGCTTTATCGGCAAAAACAGCACGTTTTGAGTTTTTACCGCGTTTTAACGCGTAAACAGCATAAAACGACGTAAAATTTTATTATTTGTTTTTATTTTTATTGCGCGTCTATTTGAACGATTTCAACGATCTAAATGCTTGAAAATGCTTATTTTAGCAAAACAGCATGATTCGAGCTTTAATCTGCGTTTTAACGCGTAAAACATCATAAAAACGACGAAATTTTTATTATTCGTTTTTATTATTGCGTCTATTTGAACGATTTCAACGATCTAAAATGCTTGAAAATGCTTATTTTAGCAAACAGCACACGTTTTGAGCTTTATTCTGCGTATTAACACGTAAAACAGCATAAAATGACGAAATTTTATTATTCGTTTTTATTTTATTGCGTCTATTTGAACGTGATTTCAACGATCTAAAATGCTTGAAAATGCTTATTTTAGCAAAACAGCACGTTTTGAGCTTTTAATCTGCGTTTTTAACGCGTAAAACAGCATAAAACGTGACGAATTTTATTAATATTGCGTCTATTTGAACGATTTCAACGATCTAAAATGCTTGAAAATGCTTATTTTAGCAAAACAGCACGTTTTGAGCTTTAATCTGCGTTTTAACGCGTAAAACAAAGCATAAAAACGACGAATTTTATTATTCGTTTTTATTAATATTGCTCTATTTGAACGATTTCAAACGATCTAAAATGCTTGAAAAATGCTATTTTAGCAAAAACAGCACGTTTTGAGCTTTAATCTGAGTTTTAACGCGTAAAACAGCATAAAACGACGAATTTTTATTATTCGTTTTTTATTAATATTGCGTCTATTTGAACGATTTCAACGATCTAAAATGCTTGAAAATGCTTATTTTAGCAAAAACAGCACGTTTTGAGCTTTAATCTGCGTTTAACGCGTAAAACAGCATAAAACGACGAATTTTTTATTATTCGTTTTTATTAATATTGCTTCTATTTGAACGATTTCAATCTAAAATGCTTGAAAAATGCTTATTTTAGCAAAACAGCATCGTTTTGAGCTTTAATCTGCGTTTTAACGCGTAAAACAGCATAAAAACGACGAAATTTTTATTATTCGTTTTTATTAATATTGCGTCTATTTGAACGATTTCAACGATCTAAAATGCTTGAAAATGCTTTATTTTAGCAAAACAGCACGTTTTGAAAGCTTTTAATCTGCGCTCTTTAAATTTTAAAAACAGCATAAAAACGACGAATTTTTATTATTCGTTTTTATTAATATTGCTTCTATTTTGAACGATTTCAACGATCTAAAATGTTTGAAAATGCTTATTTTAACAAAAACAGCAATATTTTGAGCTTTTAATCTGCGTGTTTAACTCGTAAAACAGCATAAAAACGACGAAATTTTTATTATTCGTTTTTATTAATATTGTTTCTATTTGAACGATTTCAACGATCTAAAATGCTTTGAAAATGCTTATTTTAGCAAAACAGCACGTTTTGAGCTTTAATCTGCGTTTTAACGCGTAAAACAGCATAAAAACGACGAAATTTATTATTCGTTTTTTATTAATATTGCGTCTATTTGAACGATTTCAAACGATCTAAAATGCTTGAAAAATGCTTTTATTTTAGCAAAACAGCACGTTTTGAGTTTTAATCTGCGTTTTTGGGCGTAAACAGCATAAAAACGACGAATTTTTATTATTCGTTTCATTAATATTGCTTCTATTTGAAACGATTTCCAACGATCTAAAATGTTTGAAAATGCTATTTTAACAAAACAGTATCGTTTTGAGTTTTAATCTGCGTTTAACCGCAAAACAGCATAAAAACGACGAAATTTTTATTATTCGTTTTTATTAATATTGGTGTCTATTTAAACGATTTCAACGATCTAAAATGCTTGAAAATGTGCTTATTATTTTAGCAAAAAACAGCACGTTTTGAGCTTTATTCTGCGTTTTAACGCGTAAAACTGCATAAAAACGACGATATTTTTATTATTCGTTTTTATTTTTTATTGCGTCTATTTGAACGATTTCAAAGATCTAAAATGCTTGAAATGTTTATTTTAGCAAAATGTACGTTTACTTTTAACGCGCGTTTTAAATGCAAACAGTACAAAAAACGACGAATTTTTTATTATTCGTTTTTATTAATATTGCTTCTATTTGAACGATTTCAACGATCTACCGCTGAAAATGCTTATTTGCGCAAAACAGCACGTTTTGAGCTTTTAATCTGCGTTTTAACGCGTAAAACAGCATAAAACGACGAAATTTTATTATTCGTTTTTATTAATATTGCGCCTATTTGAACGTGATTTCAACGATCTAAAATGCTTGAAATGCTTATTTTAGCAAAACAGCACGTTTGAGCTTTAATCTGCGTTTTAACGCGTAAAAACAGCATAAAAACAACGAATTTTTATTATTCGTTTTTATTAATATTGTTTATTTGAACGATTTCAACGATCTGTACCCCTGTGTACGCTTATTTTAACAAAACAGCACGTTTTGAGCTTTAATCTGCGTTTACCAGAAAACAGCATAAAAACGCATAAATTTTATTATTCGTTTTTATTAATATGCCGTATTTGAACGATTTCAACGATCGAAAATGCTTGAAAATGCTTATTTTGTCGCAGCACGTTTTGAGCTTTAATCTGCGTTTAACGCTTAAAACAGCATAAAACGACGAATTTTTTATTATTCGTTTTTATTAATATTGCGTCTATTTGAACGATTTCAACGATCTAAAAAGGGCTTTAAAATGTTTATTTTAGAAAAACAACGTTTTGAGTTTTTAATCAGCGTTTTAACGCGAAAACAGCATAAAAACGACAAAATTTTTTATTATTTTTTTTTATTAATATTGCGTCTTTTTTTGAAGGGATTTCAACGATCTAAAATGCTTGAAAATGTTTATTTTAGCAAAAAGAACTTTTTGAGCTTTAATCTGCGTTTTAAGCGAAAAACAGCAAAAAAAACGACGAATTTTTTATTATTCGTTTTTTATTAATAGTTTCTTTTTGGGAAACGATTTCAACGATTTTAAAAATTTTTAAAAAATGCTTTTTTTTGGCAAAAGAAGTTTTGAGCTTTAATCTGCGTTTTAACGCGAAAAACAGCAAAAAAACAACGAAATTTTTTTTATTATTCGTTTTTATTAATATTGCTTCTATTTGGAACGTTTTCCCCAACGATCTAAAATGTTTGGAAAATGCTTATTTTGGCCGCACGTTTTGAGTTTTTTCCCCGCGTTTTAACGCGAAAAAATACAAAAAAAACGACAAAATTTTTTATTTTTCCCGTTTTTTTTTTTATTGCGCCCCTTTTTTAAAACGGTTTCAACGATTTTAAAGTTTGAAAATGCTTTTTTTAAAAAAAACAGCACGTTTTGGTTTTTTTAATCTGCGTTTTAACTCGTAAAACAGCAAAAAACGACAAAATTTTTTATTATTCTTTTTTATTAATATTGCGTCTATTTGAAGATTTCAACGATCTAAAATGCTTGAAAAATGTTTAAAGCAAAACAGCACGTTTTGGATTTAATTTGCTTTTTAACCAAAACGCAAAAAAAAGGGCCGAAATTTTTATTTTTCTTTTTTTATTTTTATTGCGTCTATTTGAACATTTTAAAGATCTAAAATGCTTAAAAATGTTTTTATTTTAGCAAAACAGCATTTTGGTTTTAATCTGCTTTTTAACGCGTAAAACAGAAAAAAACGAAAATTTTTTTATTATTCGTTTTTATTTTATTGCCCCATTTGAACGATTTCAACGATCTAAAATGCTTGAAAATGCTTTTTTTTAAAGCAAAACAGCACGTTTTGAGTTTTAATCTGCGTTTAACGCGTAAAACAGCATAAAACGACGAATTTTTATTAATATTCCCCCCCTTTTTTGGGAACGATTTCAACGATCAAAAATGTTTAAAAATGCTTATTTTAGCAAAAACAGCCCCGTTTTATTTTTAACGGCGTTTTAACGCGTAAAACAGCAAAAAAAACGACGAATTTTTTATTACCCCTTTTTTATTAATATTGCTTCTATTTGAACGTTTTCCCAACGATCTAAAATGCTTGAAAATGCTTATTTTAGCAAAACAGCACGTTTTGAGCTTTAATCTGAGTTTTAACGCGTAAAACAGCAAAAAAAACGACAAATTTTTTTATTATTCTTTTTTTATTAATATTGCGTCTATTTGAACGATTTCAACATCTAAAATGCTTGAAAATGTTATTTTAGAAAAAACAGCACTTTTTTGATTTTTTAATCTGCGTTTTAACGCGAAAAACAGCATAAAAACGACGAATTTTTTATTTTTCCCGTTTTTATTAATATTGCTTCTATTTGAACGATTTCAACGATCTAAAAATGCTTGAAAATGCTTTTTTTAAAAGAAAAACAGCACGTTTTGAGTTTTAATCTGCGTTTTAACGCGAAAAAACAGCATAAAAAAAAAAAATTTTTTTTATTATTGTTTTTTTTAATTTTTGCGTCTATTTGAACGATTTCAACGATCTAAAATGTTTGGGAAAATGTTTTATTTTAGAAAAAACAGCACTTTTTGAGCTTTAATCTGCTTTTTAACCCAAAACAGCAAAAAAACGAGAATTTTTATTTTTCCCTTTTTTTATTAATATTGCTTCTTTTTGGGAAGATTTCAACGATCAAAAAATGTTTAAAAATTTTATTTTAACAAAACAGCACATTTTGAGCTTTAATCTGCTTTTTAACTGAAAAACAGCAAAAAAACGACGAAATTTTTTTTATTCGTTTTTATTAATATTGTTTATTTGAACGATTTCAACGATCAAAAATTTTGCTTGAAAATGCTTTTTTTTTAAAAGAAAAACAGCACTTTTTGAGTTTTAATCTGCTTTTTAAGGGAAACAGCAAAAAAAAACGACGAAAATTTTTTTATTATTCTTTTTTATTAATTTTGGGCGTCTATTTGAACGTTTTCCCAACGATCAAAAATGCTTGAAAATGCTTATTTTAGCAAAACAGCACGTTTTGAGCTTTAATCTGCTTTTTAAGGGAAAACAGCAAAAAACGACAAATTTTTTTATTATTCTTTTTTATTAATATTGCTTTTGAACGATTTCAAGATCAAAAAATTGTTTGAAAAATGCTTATTTTAAAAAAAACAGCACTTTTTGAGTTTTAATCTGCTTTTAACTGAAAAACAGCAAAAAAAACGACGAAATTTTTATTATTCTTTTTTATTAATATTGCGTCTATTTAAAACGTTTTTCAACGATCTAAAATGCTTAAAAATGTTTAAATTTTTAGAAAAACAGAATTTTTTGGGGTTTTTATTCTGCTTTTTAACGCGAAAAAACTGCTTTAAAAACGAGGGATATTTTTATTATTCGTTTTTTTTTTTTGGGCGTCTATTTGA
>NW_027048626.1:0-8518 GCF_025399875.1 Dalotia coriaria | reverse complement strand
ATTTTGCAAACAGCACGTTTTGAGTTTAATCTGCGTTTTAACGCGAACAGCATAAAAACGACGAAATTTTATTATTCGTTTTTATTAATATTGCTTCTATTTGAACGATTTCAACGATCTAAAATGCTTGAAAATGCTATTTTAGCAAAACAGCACGTTTTGAGTTTTAATCTGCGTTTTAACGCGTAAAACAGCATAAAAACGACGAATTTTTATTTTTCGTTTTTTATTAATATTGCTTCTATTTGAACGATTTCAACGATCTAATGCTTGAAAATGCTTATATTAGCAAAACAGCACGTTTTGAGCTTTAATCTGCGTTTTAACGCGTAAAACAGATAAAAACGACAAATTTTTATTTTCGTTTTTATTAATATTAGCGTCTATTTGAACGATTTCAACGATCTAAAATGCTTGAAAATGCTTATTTTAGCAAACAGCACGTTTTGAGCTTTATTCTGCGTTTTAACGCGTAAAACAGCATAAAACGACGAAATTTTATTATTTGTTTTTATTAATATTGCGTCTATTTGAACGATTTCAACGATCTAAAATGCTTGAAAATGCTTATTTTAGCAAAACACCACGTTTTGAGCTTTAATTGCGTTTTAACGCGTAAAACAGCATAAAAACGACGAATTTTTATTATTCGTTTTATTAATATTGCTTCTATTTGAACGATTTTAACGATCTAAAATGCTTGAAAATGCTTATTTTGAGCAAAACAGCACGTTTTGAGCTTTTAATCTGCGTTTTAACGCGTAAAACAGCATAAAACGACGAATTTTTATTATTCGTTTTTATTAATATTGCGTCTATTTGAACGATTTCAACGATCTAAAATGCTTGAAAATGCTTATTTTAGCAAAACAGCACGTTTTGAGCTTTTAATCTGCGTTTTAACGCGTAAAACAGCATAAAACGGCGAATTTTTATTATTCGTTTTTATTAATGCTTCTATTTGAACGATTTCAACGATCTAAAATGTTTGAAAATGCTTATTTTAACAAACAGCACGTTTTGAGCTTTAACTGCGTTAACTCGTAAAACAGCATAAAACGACGAATTTTTTTATTATTCGTTTTATTAATATTGATCTATTTGAACGATTTCAACGATCTAAAATGCTTGAAAATGCTTATTTTAGCAAAACAGCACGTTTTGAGCTTTTAATCTGCGTTTTAACGCGTAAAACAGCATAAAAACGACGAAATTTTTATTATTCGTTTTTATTTTATTGTGTCTATTTGAACGATTTCAACGATCTGTGCTTGAAAATGCTTATTTTAGCAAAACAGCACGTTTTGAGTTTAATCTGCGTTTTAACGCGTAATACAGCATAAAAACGACGAATTTTATTATTCGTTTTATTAATATTGCTTCTATTTGAACGATTTCAACGATCTAAAATGCTTGAAAAGTCTTATTTTGCAAAACAGCACGTTTTGAGCTTTAATCTGCGTTTTAACGCGTAAACATCATAAAACGGCAATTTTGATTATTCGTTTTTTAATATCCTTCTATTTGAACGATTTCAACGATCTAAAAATGCTTGAAAATGCTGATTTTAGCAAAACAGCACGTTTTGAGCTTTAATCTGCGTTTTAACGCGAAAACAGCATAAAACGACGAAATTTTTATTATTCGTTTTTATTAATATGCTTCTATTTGAACGATTTCAACGATCAAAATGCTTGAAAATGCTTATTTTAGCAAAACAGCACGTTTTGAGTTTAATCTGCGTTTTAACGCGTAAAACAGCATAAAAAATAAAACGGCAATTTTCTTATTTAACGTTTTTATTAATATTGCTTCTATTTGAACTGATTTTCAGCGATCTAAAATGTTTGAAAATCTTATTTAACAAAACAGCACAAGTTTTGAGACTTTAATCTCGTTTTAACTGTAAACAGCATAAAACGACGAATTTTTATTATTCGTTTTATTAATATTGATTCTATTTGAAGTTTCAAACGATCTAAAATGCTTGAAAATCTTATTTTTAGCGTAAAAACAGCGCGTTTGAGCTTTAATCTGCGTTTTAACGCGTAAAACGCATAAAATCTGACGATTTTCTATTATTCGTTTTATTAATATTGCAGTCTATTTGAAACAGATTTCAGCGATCTAAAATGCTTGAAAATGCTTATTTAACAAAACAGCACGTTTTGAGTTTTATCTGCGTTTTAACGCGTAAAACATCATTAAAACGACGAAATTTTAATTATTCTTTTTATTTTTATTGCGTCAATTTGAACGATTTCACGTATCTAAAATGCTTGAAAATGCTTATTTTAGCAAAAACAGCAGTTTTGAGTTTTAATCTGCTGTTTTAACGCGTAAAACAGCATAAACGACAAATTTTTATTATTCGTTTTTATTAATATTGCTTCATTTGAACGTTTTCAGTCTAAAATGCTTTAAAATGCTTAATTTTATCAAAACAGACGTTTTGAGTTTAATCTCGTTTTAACGCGTAAAACAGTCATTAAACGACAAATTTTTATTATTCGTTTTATTAATATTGTGTCTATTTAAAACGATTTCAACGATCTAAAATGCTTCGAAAAATGCTTATTTTAGCAAAAACAGCAGTTTTGAGCTTTAATCTGCGTTTTAACTTTGTGTAAAACAGCATAAAATCGACGATTTAATTTCGTTTTTTAATATTACAAAATTATTTGAACGATTTCAACGATCCTTTTAAAGCTTGAAAATGCTTATTTTAGCAAAAATCACGTTTTGTTTAATCTGCGTTTTTAACGCGTAAACGAATAAAAACGACGAAAATTTTTATTATTCAGTTTTTATTAACGTTGCAGTCTATTTGAACGATTTCAACGATCTAAAAATGCTGAAAATGCTATTTTTATCAAAACATCGTTTTGAGCTTTAATCTGCGTTTTAACGCGTAAAACAGCATAAAATGACGAATTTTATTATTCATTTTATTAATATTGCTTCTATTTAAACGATTTCAAGGGATCTAAAATGCTGAAAATGCTTATTTTAGCAAAACAGCATGTTTTGAGTTTAATCTGCGTTTAACGCGTAAAACAGCATAAAAACGACGAATTTTTATTATTCGTTTTTATTAATATTGCTTCTATTTGAACGATTTCAACGATCTAAAATGCTTGAAAATGCTTATTTTAGCAAAACAGCACGTTTTGAGTTTTTAATCTGCGTTTTAACGCGTAAAACATCATAAAAACGACAAAATTTTTATTATTCGTTTTTATTAATATTGCTTCTATTTGAACGATTTCAACTTAAAATGCTTGAAAATGCTATTTTAGCAAAACAGCACGTTTTGAGCTTTAATCTGCGTTTTAACGCGTAAAACACATAAAACGACGAAATTTTTATTTTCGTTTTTTTATTAATATTGCTTTATTTGAACGATTTCAACGATCTAAAATGCTTGAAAATGCTTATTTTAGCAAAACAGCACGTTTTGAGCTTTAATCTGCTTTTTAACGCGAAAACAATAAAAAATTTTTATTTTTTTTTATTTTTTTTTTTTTTTCCATTTAACGATTAAAAGTCAAAATGCTTGAAAAACCCTTTTTTAGCAAAACAGACGTTTTGAGCTTTAACGTTTTAAGGAAACGATAATTTTTATTATTCGTTTTTTTAATATTGCGTCTATTTGAACGTTTTTAAGCAAAAAGTTTTTAAATTTATTTTAGCGAAAACAGCATTTAAAAGCAATTTTTTACGTTAAAAAAAAAAGCGTTTTTTTAAATTCGTCTTTTTAAAATTTTGTTTTATTTGAAAAACAGCACAGTTTAAAAATTGCTTTTGTGCAAAACAGAGGGATTTTTATTTTCGTTTTAATAAAATTTAGCTTTAAAACGAAATTTTATGTTTTTTTTAAAATTGTTCTTTTAACGATTTAACTTAAAAATGCTTAAAAGCTATTTAGCAAAACGATTTTTTACTTTAATCTTTTTTAAATTTAAACACAAACTAAATTTAAAAATTTTTCTTTTTATTAAAAGCGTTTATTTAAGGGTTTTAACGCTAAAACTAAAAGCAATTTTAACTTTTTTATTTAATCACTTTTAAGGGAAAAAACACAAAAAAACCCGAAATTTTATTTTTGTTTAAAAATTTGGTTATTTGACGTTTTTAAACGACTAAAAGTTTAAAACCATTTTTTAGGTTTTTTAAGCTTATCTGCGTTTAACGTAAAAATAAAACGACAATTTTTAAAATCGTTTTTTAATAAACGTTTTGAACTTTTTCAACGATTAAAGGCTAAAATGTATTTTAAAAAAGCACTTTTGACTTTAATTCGTTTTAATTTAAAACATATAAAACGACAAATTTTTTATTATCGCTTTTTTTAAAAAAGCTTTATTTAAACGATTTGATCTTTAAAATGTTTAAAATGCATTTTAAAAAATGTTTTAGTTTTAAATTTGCGTTTAACGAAAAAACACTAAAACGCGAATTTTTTTATTCGTTTTTATAATGCTTTATTTAACGATTTCAACGATTAAAAGCTTAAAATGCTATTTTAAAACGCTTTTTTAGTTTAATCAGCGTTTTAACGCTAACACTAAAAAGGGAAAATTTTTTTAACTTTTGTTAATATTGCTTCTTTTTTAAGGGATTTCAACGATCTAAAATGCTTAAAAAATGCTTATTTTAGAAAAGCACGTTTTGAGCTTTAATCTGCGTTTTAACGCGTAAACACATAAAAATGACAAAATTTTTATTATTCGTTTTTATTAATATTGCTTCTATTTGAGATTTCACGTTAAAATGTTTAAAATGCATTTTTTAGCAAAACAGCACGTTTTGAGTTTATTCTGCGTTTAACGCGTAAAACAGCATAAAAAGACGAATTTTTATTATTCGTTTTTATTTTATTGCGTCTATTTGAAGGGTTCAACGATCTAAAATGCTTAAAAATTTTTTTTTAAAAAGCACGTTTTGAGCTTTAATCGGGTTTTAACGTAAAACAGCATAAAGACGATTTTATTATTCGTTTTTTTATATTGCTTCTATTTAACGTTTAACGATTAAAATGCGAAATTATTTTAGAAAAACCATTTTGAGTTTTAATCTGCGTTTTAACGCTAAAACAGCTAAAAGACAAATTTTTTTTAATCGTTTTTTTAAATTCTCTATTTAACGTTAAAAAAAATTTGAAAATGCTTTTTAGCAAACCTTTTTTAAGTTTAACGCTTTTAAGCAAAAAAATAAAACGACGTTTTTTTATTATTTGTTTTATTAAATTGCTTTATTTGAACGATTTCAAGATTAAATTTAAAATGCTTATTTAGCAAAACAGACGTTTTAGTTTTAATGCTTTTAAGCTAAAACAGCATAAAAGGGATTTATTTCGTTTTAATTAAATGCCATTTAACGAAACGTTAAAAATGTTAAATTTATTTTAGCAAAACAACGTTAAAGCTTAAATTGTTTTAAACGCTAAAACAGAAAAAGAGTTTTTAAATTTTCTTTTTAAAAAATGGTTTTTTGAATGTTTTTAAGATTCTAAATGCTTAAATCTTAAGCAAAAACCCCAATTTGAGCTTTTATTCTGTTTAAACGCGTAAAAAAATATAAAACGACAAATTTTTATTATTCGTTTTTATTTTTATTGCGTCTATTTGAACGATTTAACGGTCTAAAATGCGAAAGGTTATTTTAAAAACACCACGTTTTGAGTTTTAAATCCATTTTAACGCGTAAAACAGCAAAAAAAACGACGAATTTTTATTATTCTTTTTTAATATTGCTTCATTTGAACGATTTCAACGATCAAAAAATGCTTGAAATGCTTTTTAGCAAAAAGCACGTTTTGAGCAATCTTTTTAACGCGTAAAACAGCATAAAACGACAAATTTTTATTATTCGTTTTTATTAATATTGCGTCTATTTGAACGATTTCAACGATCTATAATGCTTGAAAATGCTTATTTTAGCAAAACAGCACGTTTTGAGCCTTAATCTGCGTTTTAACGCGTAAAACAGCATAAAACGACGAAATTTTATTATTCGTTTTTATTAATATTGCTTCTATTTGAACGATTTCAACGATCTAAAATGCTTGAAATTGTATTATTGTTTAAAACAGCACGTTTCTATTTAACGATTTAACGTCTAAAAGCTAAAATGTAATTTTAATTATCGCGTTTTTATTTAATTTGCGTTTTTAAGATTTCAACATTAAAATGCTTTAAAATGCTTATTTTTAGCAAAATCTCATTTGAGTTTAACTGCGTTTTAACGCGTAAAATGCTTTTAAAAACGACGAATTTTTATTCGATTTTTTTTATTGCGTCTATTTGAATTTCAACGGTTAAAATGCTTGAATGTTTATTTTGCAAATCAACGTTTTGACGTTTAATCTGCTTTAAACGCGTATTTTAGCAAAAAACGATGAATTTTTATTATTCGTTTTTACCTAAATTGTCTATTTGAACGATTTCAACGATCTAAAATGTTTTAAAATTGCTTTTTTGAACGTTCAGCGTTAATTTTAAATGCGTTTTAATTAGAAAACAGCATAAAACGACGAAATTTTATTTCTTTTTTATAATATTGCGTCTATTAGAACATTTCAACGATCTAAAATGCTTGAAAATGCTTATTTTAGCAAAACAGCACGTTTTGAGTTTAATCTGCGTTTATTTAGCAAAACAGCAATTAGGCGTATTCTTTTATTAACGTTTTATTAATATTTCATTTAATCTTTTATTAACGATTTAAAATTGTTTAAAATGCTTATTTTAACAAAAGCACGTTTTGAGTTTAAAGCGTTTTTAATCGAAAACACAGTTAAAAATCGACGAATTTTTTTATCGTTTTATTAAATAGATTCTATTTGAACGATTTCTATATTAAAATGCTTAAAATGCTTATTTTAGCGATTAAAATGCTTTTAAGCTTTAATCTGCGTTTTAACGCGTAGAACAGCATAAAACGACGTTTTAAGTTATATACTTTTAATAAATTTGTCTATTTGAACGATTTCAAATATCTAAAATGCTTGAAATGCTTATTTTAAAAACTGAACGTTTTGATTTTAACGCGTTTTATAACTTAAAAACGCGTTTAATTTTTATCAGATAAACGCTTTTTATATTGCGTCTATTTAACGATTTACTCTATTTGAACGATTTCAACGATCTAAAATGTTTTGAAAGCTTATTTTAACAAAACAGCACGTTTTAAGCTTAATCTGCGTTAAACCGTAAAACATAAAATCGATGTTTTTTTATTGCGTTTTATTAATTGATTCTATTTGAACGATTTCAACGATCTAAAATGCTTGAAAATGCTTATTTAGCAAACAGCACGTTTTGAGCTTTAATCGCTTTAACGCGTAGAACAATAAAACGACGAATTTTTATTATTCGTTTTTATTAATTTGCGTCTTTTGAACGATTTAAACGATCTAAAATGCTTGAAAATGCTTATTTTAGCAAAACAGCACTTTTTGAGCTTTAATCTGCGTTTTAACGCGAAAAACAGCATAAAATGACGTTTTTATTATTCGTTTTTATTAATATTGTTTTATTTGAACGTTTAAACGATCAAAATGCTTGAAAATGCTTATTTTAAAAACAGCACTTTTGGTTTAATCGGTTTTAACGCGAAAAACAGCAAAAAAAACGACGAAATTTTTTATTCGTTTTTATTAATATTGCGTCTTTTGAACGATTTCAACGATCTAAAAATGCTTGAAAATTTTATTTTAGCAAAACAGCACGTTTTGAGTTTAATCTGCGTTTTAACTTTAAAACAGCAAAAAACGACGAAATTTTTATTATTTTTTTTATTAATATTGCTTCTATTTGAACATTTCAACGTCTAAAATGTTTAAAAAAACTTATTTTACAAAAGATTTTTGAGTTTAATCTGGTTTTAACGCGTAAAACAGCAAAAAAACGACGAATTTTTATTATTCGTTTTTTTTTAAATATTGCTTTTTTTGAACGATTTCAACGATCTAAAATGCTTGAAAATGTTTTATTTTGGCAAAACAGCACTTTTTGAGCTTTAATCTGCGTTTTAACGCTAAAACGCATAAAAAACGACGAATTTTTATTATTCGTTTTTATTAATTTTGCGTCTATTTGAACGATTTAAACGATCTAAAATCTTGAAAATGTTATTTTAGCAAAACAGCACTTTTTGAGAATCAGCGTTTTAACGCGAAAAACAGATAAAAAACGACGAAATTTTTATTATTTGTTTTTTTAATATTGCGCCCATTTGAAGGGATTTCAACGATCTAAAATGCTTGAAAATGCTTTTTTTTTAGCAAAAACAGCACTTTTTGAGTTTTAATCTGCTTTTTAAACGCGTAAAACGAAAAAAACGCAAATTTTTTATTTTTTTTTTTATTAATTTGCTTCATTTGAACGATTTAAACGATCAAAATGCTTGAAAATCTTATTTTAGCAAAACAGCACGTTTTGAGCTTTAATCTGCTTTTTAACGCGTAAAACATCATAAAAACGACAAAATTTTTTATTATTGTTTTTAAATTTCC
>NW_027048625.1:0-8519 GCF_025399875.1 Dalotia coriaria | reverse complement strand
TTAAATCTGCGTTTTTTAAACCTTTTAAAACAAAAGCATAAAAACAAAACGAATTTTTTTTTAATTTCGTTTTATTAAAAATTTATTCCTTTTCAAAATTTTTTTGAAGTTGATTTAAAAACAAAATCAAAAAAAAAAAAAAAAAAAAAAAAAAAAAAAAAAAAAAAAAAAAAAAAAAAAAAAAATTTTTTTTTTTTTTTTTTTTTTTTTTTTTTTTTTTTTTTTTTTTTTTTTTTTTTTTTTTTTTTGCTTTTTTTTTAAAATTTTATTTTAAAAAGGTTAAAACAAACACGTTTTGAGCTTTAATCTGCGTTTAACGGTAAACAGCATAAAACGACGAATTTTATATTCGTTTTTATTAATAGTTCTATTTAGATTTCAACGATCTAAATGCTTGAAAATGCTATTTTAGCAAACAGCACGTTTTGAGTTTATCTGCGTTTTAACGCGTAAAACAGCATAAAAAACGACGAAATTTTATTATTCGTTTTTTTTATTGCTCATTTGACGATTTCAACGACTAAAATGCTTGAAAATTTATTTTGCAAACAGCACTTTTAGCTTAATCTGCGTTTAACGCTAAAACAGCATAAAAAACGAATTTTTATTATTCGTTTTTATTATATTGCTTCTATTTAACGATTTCAACGATCAAAATGCTGAAAATGCTTATTTTAGCAAAACAGCACGTTTTGAGCTTATCTGCGTTTAACGCAAAAAAACAAAAACGACGAATTTTATTTCTTTTATTAATATTGCTCATTTGAACGATTTCAACGATCTAAAATGCTTGAAAATGTTATTTTAAAAACACGTTTTGAGCTTTAATCTGCGTTTTAACGGGGAAAACAGCAAAAAAACGACGAATTTTTATTATTGTTTTTTTATATTGCTTCTATTTGAACGATTTCAACGATCTAAAATGCTTGAAAATGCTTATTTTAGCAAAACAGCACGTTTTGAGTTTTAATTCTGCGTTTTAACGCGCAAAAAAACGACGAATTTTTTATTATTCGTTTTTTAATTATTGCTTCTATTTGAACGATTTCAACGATCTAAAATGCTTGAAAATGCTTATTTTAGCAAAAAAACACGTTTTGAGTTTTTAATCTGCGTTTTAACGCTAAAACAGCATAAAACGACGAATTTTTTATTATTCGTTTTTATTAATATTGTTCATTTGAACGATTTCAACGATCTAAAATGTTTTGAAAATGCTTATTTTAGCAAAACAGCACGTTTTGAGCTTATTCTGCGTTTTAACGCGTAAAACAGCATAAAAACGACGAAATTTTTATTATTCGTTTTTATTAATATTGGTCTATTTGACGATTTCAACGATCAAAAAATGCTTGAAAATGCTTATTTTAGCAAAACAGCACGTTTGAGTTTTAATCTGCGTTTTAACGCGTAAAACAGCAAAAAAACGACGAATTTTTTTGATTATTCCTTTTTATTAATATTGCTTCTATTTGAACGATTTCAACGATCTAAAATGCTTGAAAATGCTTATTTTAGCAAAAAAGCACGTTTTGAGTTTTATTCTGCGTTTTAACGCGTAAAACAGCATAAAACGACGAAATTTTTATTATTCTTTTTTATTAATATTGCGTCTATTTGACGATTTCAACGATCTAAAATGCTTAAAAAATGCTTATTTTAAAGCAAAACAGCACTTTTTTGAGTTTTTAATCTGCGTTTTAACGCGTAAAACAGCAAAAAACGACAAAATTTTTATTATTCGTTTTTATTTTTATTGCGTCTATTTGAACGATTTCAACGATCTAAAATGCTTGAAAATGCTTATTTTAGCAAAACAGCACGTTTTGAAGTTAATCTGCGTTTAACGCGTAAAACAGCATAAAAACGACGAATTTTTATTATTCGTTTTTATTAATATTGCTTCTTTTTGAACGATTTCAACGATCTAAAATGCTTGAAAATGCTTATTTTAGCAAAACAGCACGTTTTGAGCTTTATTCTGCGTTTTAACGCGAAAACAGCAAAAAAACGACGAAATTTTTATTATTCGTTTTTATTTTTATTGCGCCTATTTGAACGATTTCAACGATCTAAAATGCTTGAAAAATGCTTATTTCAGCAAAACAGCACGTTTTGAGTTTTAATCTGCGTTTCGACGCGTAAAACAAAGCATAAAAACGAGACGAATTTTTTATTATTCGTTTTTATTAATATTGCGTCTATTGAACGATTTCAACGATCTAAAAATGCTTGAAAATGCTGGCTTCAGCAAAACAACATCGTTTTGAGTTTTAATCTGCGTTTTGGGGCGTAAAACAAAAGCATAAAAACGACGAATACTTTTGACATTCTGCTTTTATTAATATTGTTTTATTTGAAAACGATTAACGATCTAAAAATTTCTGAAAATGCTTATTTTAAAGCGTGCCAGCGTACGCTTTTGAGCTTATCTGCGTTTTAACGCGTAAAACAACAGCATAAAAACGAAATTTTTATTATTCGTTTTTATTACCATTGCGTCTATCGGAGCCGTGATTTCAACGATCTAAAATGCTTTGAAAATGCTTTATTATTATTTTAGCAAAACAGCACGTTTTGAGCTTTAATCTGCGTTTCGCGCAGCAGCATGCCTGACGAATTTTTTATTATTCGTTTTGCTAATATTGCTTCTTATTTGAACGATTTCAACAATCTAAAATGCTTGAAAATGCTTATTTTGTGCTGCAAAACAGCACGTTTTGAGCTTTTATTCTCGCGTTTTAACGCGTAAAACAGCATAAAAAAACGACGAAATTTTTATTATTATTCGTTTTATTAATATTGCTTCTGTATTTAAACGATTTCAACGATCTAAAATGCTTGAAAATGCTTATTTTAGCAAAACAGCACGTTTTGAGCTTTAATCTGCGTTTTAACGCGTAAAACAAAGCATAAAAAACGCATCAATTTTTATTATTCGTTTTTATTAATATTGCGTCTATTTTGAACGCGATTTCACGATCTAAAAATGCTGAAAATGCTTATTTTAGCAAAACAACACGTTTGAGCTTTTAATCTGCGTTTTAACGCGTAAAAACAGCATAAAAACGACGAATTCTTATTATTCTCAGTTTTTATTAATATTGTCGCTATTTGAACGATTTCAACGATCTAAAATGCTTGAAAATGCTTATTTTAGCAAAACAGCACGTGTTTGAGCTTTATTCTGCGTTTTAACGCGTAAAAACAGCATAAAAACGACGAAATTTTTATTATTCGTTTTTGCCAATATTGCTTCTATTTAAACGATTTCAACGATCTAAAATGTTTGAAAATGCTTATTTTAAAGCAAAAACAGCACGTTTTGAGTTTTTAATCTGCGTTTTAACGCGTAAACAGCATAAAAACGACGAAATTTTATTCGTCGTTTTTATTTTTATTGCGTCTATTTGAACGATTTCAACGATCTAAAATGCTTGAAAATTTATTTTAGCAAAACAGCACGTTTTGAGCTTTAATCTGCATTTAACGCGCAAAACGCATAAAAAACGACGAATTTTTATTATTCGTTTTTATTACGCTGTTTCTATTTGAACGATTTCAACGATCTAAAATGCTTGAAAATGCTTATTTTTAAAGCAAAACAGCACGTTTTGAGCTTTATTCTGCGTTTTAACGCGTAAAACAGCATAAAACGACGGAAATTTTATTATTCGTTTTTATTAATATTGCTTCTATTTGAACGATTTCAACGATCTAAAATGCTTGAAAATGCTTATTTTAGCAAAACAGCACGTTTTGAGCTTTAATTCGCGTTTTAACGCGTAAAACAAAGCATAAAAAAAAAACGACGAATTTTTTATTATTCGTTTTATTAATACAGGCCTATTTGAAATCGATTTCAACGATCTAAAATGCTTGAAAATGCTTATTTTAGCAAAACAACACGTTTTGAGTTTTAATCTGCGTTTTAACGCGTAAACAAAAGCATAAAAAACGACGAATTTTTTGGATTATTCGTTTTTATTAATATTACTTCTATTTGAACGATTTCAACGATCAAAATGCTTGAAAATGCTTATTTTAGCAAAACAGCACGTTTTTGAGCTTTATTTGCGTTTTAACGCGTAAAAACAGCATAAAAAACGACGAAATTTTTATTATTCGTTTTTATTAATATTGCGTCTATTTGGAGCGTGATTTCAACGATCTAAAAATGCTTGAAATGCTTATTTTAGCAAAAAACAAAGCACGTTTTGAGCTTTAATCTGCGTTTTAACGCGTAAAAAACAAGCATAAAAACGACGAAATTTTTATTATCTGTTTTTTATTTTATTGCGGCCTATTTGAAACGATTTCCAAACGATCTAAAAAATTTCGCTTGAAAATATTTATTTTAGCAAACAGCACGTTTTGAGCGTTAATCTGCGTTTTAACGCGTAAAATCACTGAAAGTATAAAAAACGACGCAATTTTTTTATTATTCGTTTTATTAATATTGTTTTATTTGAACGATTTCAACGATCTAAAATGCTGAAAATGCTTATTTTAGCAAAACAGCACGTTTGGAGTTTTATTCTGCGTTTAACGCGTAAACAGCATAAAACGACGAATTTTTTTATTATTCGTTTTTATTAATATTGCTTCTATTTGAACGATTTCAACGATCTAAAAATGCTTGAAAATGCTTATTTTTGTTAAAACAGCACGTTTTGAGCTTTAATCTGCGTTTAACGCGTAAAACAGCATAAAAACGACGAATTTTTTTATTATTCGTTTTTATTAATATTGCTTCTATTTGAACGATTTCAACGATCTAAAATGCTTGAAAATGCTTATTTCAGCAAAACAGCACGTTTTGAGCTTTATTCTGCGCGTTTTAACGCGTAAAACAGCATAAAACGACGAAATTTTTATATTCGTTTTATTAATATTGCTTCTATTTTGAACGATTTCAACGATCTAAAAATGCTTGAAAATGCTTATTTTAGCAAAACAAAGCACTTTTGTGCTTTAATCTGCGTTTTAACGCATAAAACAGCATAAACAACGAATTTTTTATTATTCGTTTTATTATCATTAAGCTTCTATTTGAACGATTTCGCTAACGATCTAAAAATGCTTGAAAATGCTTATTTTAGCAAAAACAGCACGTTTTGAGCTTTAATCTGCGTTTTAACGCGTAAAACAGCATAAAACACGACCCTTTTTATTATTCGTTTTTATTAATATTGCGCTCCATTTGAACGATTTCAACGATCTAAAATGCTTGAAAATGCTTATTTTAGCAAAATAACACGTTTTGAGCTTTAATCTGCGTTTTAACGCGTAATACAGCATAAAAAACGACGAATTTTTGATTATTCGTTTTTATTAATATTGCTTCTATTTGAACTATTAACGATCTAAAATGCTTGAAAATGCTTATTTTAGCAAAACAGCACGTTTGAGCTTTAATCTGCGTTTTAACGCTTAAAACAGCATAACGACGAATTTTTATTATTCGTTTTTATTAATATTGCGTCTATTTGAACGATTTCAACGATCTAAAATGCTTGAAAATGCTTATTTTAGCAAAACAACACGTTTTGAGCTTTAATCTGCGTTTTAACGCGTAATACACAGCATAAAAACGACGAATTTTGATTATTCGTTTTTTATTAATATTGCTTCTATTTGAACGATTTCAACGATCTAAAATGCTTGCAAAAATGCTTATTTTAGCAAAACAGCACGTTTTGAGCTTTATTCTGCGTTTTAACGCGTAAAACAGCATAAAAAAACGACGAAATTTTTATATTCGTTTATTAATATTGCGTCTATTTGAGCGATTTCAACGATCTAAAATGCTTTGAAAATGCTTTATTTTAAAGCAAAACAGCACGTTTTGAGTTTAATCTGCGTTTTTGACGCGCAAAACAGCATAAAAACGACGAATTTTTGATTATTCCTTTTTATTAATTTTGCTTCTATTTGAACGATTTCAACGATCAAAAATGCTTGAAAATGTTTTTTTTAGCAAAACAGCACGTTTTGAGTTTTAACGCGTTTAACGCGTGCATAAAACGACAAAATTTTTTATTATTCGTTTTTATTTTTTTTGGGTCTATTTAAACGTTTTCAACGATCTAAAATGCTTAAAAAATGCTTATTTTAGCAAAACAGCACGTTTTGAGTTTAATCTGCGTTTTAACGCAAAAAAAGAAAAAAAACGACAAAAATTTTATTATTCGTTTTTATTTTATTGCTCTATTTGAACGATTTCAACGATCTAAAATGCAAAAAATGCTTATTTTGCAAAAAAAGGTTTTTTGAGCTTAAACGCGTTTTAACGGAAAACAGCAAAAAAAACGACGAATTTTTATTATTCGTTTTTTTTAAATATTGCTTGAACGATTTCAACGATCAAAATGCTTGAAAATTTTATTTTGAAAACAGACGTTTTGAGTTTTATTCTGCGTTTTAACGCGTAAAACAGCATAAAAACGACAAAATTTTTAATTCGTTTTTATTTATTGCTTCTATTTGAACGATTTCAACGATCTAAAATGCTTGAAAATGCTTATTTTGCAAAAACACACGTTTTATTTAACTGCTTTTTAACGCAAAACAGCATAAAACGACGAATTTTTATTTTTCTTTTTTTATTAATATTGCTTTATTTGAACGACAACGATCAAAATGTTTTGGAAAATGCTTATTTTAGAAAAAGTTTTGAGTTTTTATTCTGCGTTTTAACGCAAAAAACAGAAAAAAAACGAAATTTTTTATTCGTTTTATTAATATTGCTTCTATTTGAACGATTTCAACGATCAAAAAATGCTTGAAAATGCTTATTTTAGCAAAACAGCACGTTTTGAGTTTTAAATTGCTTTTTAACGCGAAAACAGCAAAAAAACACGAATTTTTATTATTCGTTTTTATTAATATTGCTCTATTTAAACGATTTCCGATTTTCCCGGGCAAGCAAAAAAAACACGTTTTGGTTTAATCTGCTTTTTAAACCGTAAAACAGATAAAACGACGAATTTTATTATTCTTTTTTATTTATTGCTTCTATTTGAACGATTTCAACGATTAAAATGCTTGAAAATGCTTATTTTAGAAAAAACAGCACGTTTTGAGTTTTAATCTGCGTTTTAACGCGTAAAAAAAAAAGAAAAAAACGACAAAATTTTTATTATTCTTTTTTTATTAATATTGCTCTATTTGACGATTTCAACGATCTAAAATGCTTGAAAATGCTTATTTTAGCAAAACAGCACGTTTTGAGCTTTAATCTGCGTTTTAAGGGAAAAAACAGCATAAAAACGACAAAATTTTTTTATTATTCGTTTTTATTTTTTTCTCTATTTGAACGATTTCAACGATCTAAAATGCTTAAAAATGCTTTTTTTTTAGCAAAACAGAGTTTTGAGCTTAATCTGCTTTTTAACGCGTAAAACAGCAAAAAAAACGACGAATTTTTTTTTTTTCGTTTTATTAATATTGCTTCTATTTGAACGATTTCAACGATCAAAAATGTTTGAAAATGCTTATTTTAGAAAAACAGCACGTTTTGAGTTTTATTCTGCTTTTAACGGTAAAAGGCAAAAAAAACGACAAAATTTTTATTATTCTTTTTTTTTAAATTGTTCTATTTGAACGATTTCAACGATCTAAAATGCTTGAAAATGCTTATTTTAGCAAAACAGACGTTTTGAGCTTACTGCGTTTTAACGCGTAAAACAGCAAAAAAACGACGAATTTTTATTATTCGTTTTTATTTATTGCCTATTTGAACGATTTCAACGATCTAAAATGCTTGAAAATGCTTTTAGCAAAAAAAGCACGTTTTGAGTTTATTCTGCGTTTTAACGCAAAACAGCAAAAAAACGACGAATTTTTATTATTCGTTTTTTTTAAATATTGCTTCTATTTGAACGAAAAAAGATCAAAAATGCTTAAAAATGCTTATTTTAGAAAAACACATTTTTTGATTTAATCTGCTTTTAACGCGAAACAGATAAAAGACAAATTTTTTTTATTATTCTTTTTTTTAAAATTTTTTCTATTTGCATTTAACGTTTTAAAATGCTTAAAAATGATTTTAGAAAAAACAGCACGTTTTGAGTTTTTTTCCGCGTTTTAACGCGAAAACGTAAAAAAACGACAAAATTTTTTATTATTCTTTTTTATTAATATTGTTTCTATTTAAACGATTTCCGATCTAAAATGTTTAAAAAATGTTATTTTAGCAAAACAGCACGTTTTGAGTTTAATCGGGTTTTAACGCGAAAACAGCAAAAAAAAACGACGAATTTTTATTATTTTTTTTATTTATTGCTCTATTTGAACGATTTCAACGATCTAAAATGCTTGAAAATGCTTATTTTAAAAACACACGTTTTGAGCTTTAATCTGCGTTTTAACGCGTAAAACAAAAAAAAACGACGAATTTTTATTATTCGTTTTTATTTATTGCTCTATTTGAACGATTTCAACGATCTAAAATGTTTGAAAATGCTTTTTTTGAAAAACAGCACGTTTTGAGTTTTAAATCTGCGTTTTAACGCGTA
>NW_027048624.1:0-8523 GCF_025399875.1 Dalotia coriaria | reverse complement strand
TTGGTTTTGCGTTACGAAAAAGCATAAAACGACGAAATTTTATTATTCGTTTTTATTAATAATGCGTCTATTTAAACGATTTCAACGATCTAAATGCTTGAAAATGCTTATTTTAGCAAAACAGCCGTTTTGAGCTTTAATCGCGTTTAACGCGTAAACACATAAAACGACAAATTTTATATTCGTTTTATTTTATTGCGTCTATTTGAACGATTTAAACATCTCTTAAAATGTTATTTTAGAAACAGCGTTTGAGCTTTAATCTGCGTTTTAACGCGTAAACACAAAAAACGACGAATTTTTTATTATTCGTTTTATTAATAATGCGTCTAGAACGATTTCAACGATCTAAAATGTTGAAAATGCTTTTTTAGCAAAACACGTTTGAGCTTTATTCTGCGTTTTACGCGTAAAACACATAAAACGACAAATTTTTATATTCGTTTTATTTTTATTGCGTCTATTTGAACGTTCACGATCTAAATGCTTGAAATGCTTATTTTAGCAAACAGCACGTTTTGAGCTTTAATCTGCGTTTTAACGCGTAAAACAGCATAAAACGACGAATTTTTATTATTCGTTTTATTAATTGCTTCTATTTGAACATTTCAACGATCTAAAATGAAATGCTTATTTTAGCAAAACAGCACGTTTTGAGCTTTAATCTGCGTTTTAACTCGTAAAACAGCATAAAACGACGAAATTTTTATTATTCGTTTTTTTTTTTATTGCGTCTATTTGAACGATTTCAACGATCTAAAATGCTTGAAAATACTTATTTTATCAAAACAGCACGTTTTGAGCTTTATTCTCGTTTTAACGCGTAAAACAGCATAAAACGACGAGAATTTTTATTATTCGTTTTTATATATTGCGTCTATTTGAAGGGATTTCAACGATCTAAAATGCTTGAAAATGTTATTTTAGCAAACAGCACGTTTTGAGTTTAATCTGCGTTTTAAACCCGCGAAAAAACAGCAAAAAAGACGAATTTTGATTATTCTTTTTTTATTAATATTGCTTCTATTTAAACGATTTCAACGATCTAAAATGCTTGAAAATGCTTATTTTAGCAAAACAGCACGTTTTGAGTTTTTAACGTGTTTTAACGCGCAAAACAGCATAAAACCACGTTCTTATTATTCGTTTTTATTTTTATTGCGCCGGCTTGAAACTACTTCAAACGACCAAAATGCTTTTGAAAAATGCTTATTTTAGCAAAACAGCACGTTTGAGCGTTAATCTGCGTTTTAACGCGTAAAACAGCATAAAAACGACGAATTTTTATTATTCGTTTTTATTAATATTGCTTCTATTTGAAACGATTTCCTCAACACCAAAATGCTTGAAAATGCTTATTTTAGTAAACAGCACGTTTTGAGCTTTAATCTGCGTTTAACGCGCGCAAAACAGCATAAAAACGACGAATTTTTATTATTTGTTTTTTATTAATATTGCTTCTATTTGAACGATCTAAAATGCTTGAAATGTTATTTTACAAAACAGCACGTTTTGAGTTTTAATCTGCGTTTTAACGCGTAAAACAGCATAAAAACGACGAATTTTTATTATTCGTTTTTATTAATATTGCGTCTATTTGAAACGATTTCAACGATCTAAAATGCTTGAAAATGTTTCTTTTAGCAAAACAGCACGTTTTGAGTTTTAATCTGCGTTTTAATGCGTAAACAGCATAAAACGACGAATTTTTTATTATTCGTTTTTATTAATATTGCTTCTATTTGAAACGATTTCCAACGATCTAAAATGCTTGAAAATGATTATTTAACAAAACAGCACGCGTTTTGAGCTTTGCAATCTGCGTTTTAACGCGTAAAGCAGCATAAAAACGACGAAATTTTTATTATTCGTTTTTATTAATATTGCGTCTATTTGAACGATTTCAACGATTTAAAATGCTTGAAAATGCTTATTTTAGCAAAACAGCACGTTTTGAGCATTAATCTGCGTTTTAACGCGTAAAAACAGCATAAAAAACGACGAAATTTTTATAGTTCGTTTTTATTTTTATTGCGTCTATTTGAACGATTTCAACGATCTAAAAATGCTTTGAAAATGCTTATTTTAGCAAAACAGCACGTTTTTGAGTGTTAATCTGCGGCTTTAAACGCGTAAAACAGCATGTTCGACGAATTTTTTATTATTCGTTTTTTATTAATATTGCTTTATCGGAACGATTTCAACCATTCAAAATGCTTGAAAAATGTTATTTTAGCAAAAACAGCACGTTTTGAGTTTTATTCTGCGTTTTAACGTAAACAGCATAAAATGACAATTTTTATTATTCGTTTTATTATTATTGTTTCTATTTGAACGATTTCAACGATCTAAAATGCTTGAAAATGCTTATTTTGCACAAAACAGCACGTTTTGAGTTTCAATCTGCGTTTGTCATGTAAAACAGCATAAAAACGACGAATTTTTATTATTCGTTTTATTAATATTGTGTCTATTTGAACGATTTCAACGGGATCTAAAATAAATTATTTTAGCAAACAACACGTTTTGAGCTTAATCTGCGTTTAACGCGTAAAACAGCATAAAACGACGAATTTTGATTATTCGTTTTTATTAATATTGCTTCTATTTGAACGATTTCGTTCGATCTAAAATGCTTGAAAAATGCTTATTTTAGCAAAACAGCACGTTTTGAGTTTTATTCCGCGTTTTAACGCGTAAAAACAGCATAAAACGACGAAATTTTTATTATCGTTTTTATTATTATTATGTCTATTTGAGCTGGGATTTCAACGATCTAAAATGCTTGAAAATGCTTATTTTAGCAAAATGTCGTTTGAGCTTTAATCTGCGTTTTAACGCGTAAAAACAGCATAAAATGACGAATTTTTTATTATTCGTTTTTATTAATATTGTTTTATTTAAACGATTTCAACGATCTAAAATGCTTGAAAATGCTTATTTTAGCAAAACAGCACGTTTTGTTTTAATCTGCGTTTTAACGCGTAAAACAGCAGCGTAAAAAACGACGAAATTTTATTATTCGTTTTTTATTAATATTGCTCTATTTGAACGATTTCAACGATCTAAAATGCTTGAAAATGCTTATTTTAGCAAAACAGCACGTTTTATTTTTAACTATAAAGCTTTAACGCGTAAAACAGCATAAAAAAACGACGAAAATTTTTATTATAATGTTTTATTTTGGTATTGCGTCTATTTTGAACGATTTCCCAACGATCTAAAATGCTTGAAAATGCTTATTTTAGCAAAACAGCACGTTTGAGCTTTAATCTGCGTTTTAACGCGTAAAACAGCATGTAAAACGACGAATTTTTTATTATTCGTTTTGCCAATATTGTTTATTTGAACGATTTCAACGATCTAAAATGCTTGAAAATGCTTATTTCAGCAAAACAGCACGTTTTGAGCTTTATTCTACGTTTTAACGCGTAAAACAGCATAAAAACGACGAAATTTTATTATTCGTTTTTATTAAATATTGTTTCTATTTGAACGATTTCAACGATCTAAAATGCTTGAAAATGTTTATTTTAGCAAAACAGCACGTTTTGAGTTTTAATTGCGTTTAGCGCAAACAGTATAAAACGACGAATTTTATTATTCGTTTTATTAATATTGCGTCTATTTGGAACGATTTCAACGATCTAAAATGCTTTGTGTGTCGTTTATTTTAGCAAACAACACGTTTTGAGTTTTTCTTTAATCTGCGTTTTAACGCGTAAACAGCATAAAAACGACGAATTTTTTTGATTATTCGTTTTTTACACATTGCTTCTATTTGAACGATTTCAACGATCTAAAAATGCTTGAAAATGCTTATTTTAAAGCAAAACAGCACGTTTTGAGCTTTATTCTGCGTTTTAACGCGTAAACAGCATAAAAAACGACGAAATTTTTATTATTCGTTTTTATTAATATTGCGTCTATTTGCCGATTTCAACGATCTAAAATGCTTGAAAATGCTTATTTTAGCAAAACAGTAATGCTTGAGCTTTTAATCTGCGCTTTAACGCGTAAAACAAACGACGAAATTTTTATTATTCGTTTTTATTTTGCTGCGTCTATTTGAACGATTTCAACGATCTAAAATGCTTGAAAATGCTTGCTTCTTAGCAAAACAGCACGTTTTGAGCTTATTCTGCGTTTTAAACGCAAAACAAAGCACAAAAACGACGTGAATTTTTATTATTCGTTTTATTACTATTGCTTCTATTTGAACGATTTCAACGATCTAAAATGCTTGAAAATGCTTATTTTAGCAAAACAGTACGTTTTGAGTTTAATCTGCGTTTTAACGCAAAACAGCATAAAAACGACGAATTTTTTTATTATTCGTTTTTATTATTGCTTCTATTTGAACGATTTCCAACGATCTAAAATGCTTGAAAATGTTTATTTTAGCAAAATAAAGCACGTTTTTGAGCTTTATTCTGCGTTTTAACGGTAAACAGCATAAAAAACGACGAAATTTTTATTATTCGTTTTATTAATATTGCTTCTATTTGAACGATTTCAACGATCTAAAATGCTTGAAAATGCTTATTTTAGCAAAAACAGCACGTTTTGAGTTTTATTCTGCGTTTTAACGCGTAAACAGCATAAAAACGACGAATTTTATTATTCGTTTTATTACTTTCATTCGCTTCTATTTAAAACGATTTCAACGATCTGCCGCTTGAAAATGCTTATTTTAGCAAAACAGCACGTTTTGAGCTTTATTCTGCGTTTTAACGCGTAAAACAAAAGCATAAAAACGACGAAATTTTATTATTCGTTTTTATTAATATTGCTTCTATTTTGAAATCGATTTCAACGATCTAAAAATGCTTGAAAATGCTTATTTTAGCAAAACAGCACGTTTTGAGTTTTAATCTGCGTTTTAACGCGTAAAACAGCATAAAAAACGACGAATTTTTATTATTCTGCTTTTTATTAATATTGCGTCTATTTGGAACGATTTCAACGATCTAAAATAGCTTGAAAATGCTTATTTTAAAGCAAAAACAACACGTTTTGGAGTTTTAATCTGCGTTTTAACGCGTAAACAGCATAAAAAACGACGAATTTTATTATTCGTTTTTTATTAATATTGCTTCTATTTGGAACGATTTCAAACGATCTAAAATGCTTGAAAATGCTTTTTAATACTTTTAGCAAAAACAACAGCAATGTTTTGAGGCTTTATTCTGCGTTTTAACGCGTAAACAGCATAAAAACGACGAAATTTTATTACTCGTTTTTTATTAATATTGCTTCTATTTGAACGATTTCAATGATCTAAAATGTTGTGCAAATGCTTATTTTAAAGTTAAAATGCGCACGTTTTGAGCTATTCTGCGTTTTAACGCGTAAAACAGCATAAAACACGAATTTTTTATTATTCGTTTTTTATTAATATTGCTTCTATTTAAACGATTTCAACGATCTAAAATGCTTGAAAATGCTTTATTTTAGCAAAACAGCACGTTTTGAGTTTTATTTCTCCTGCGTTTTAACGGCAAAAAACAGCATAAAAAACGACGAAATTTTTTATTAATTCGTTTTTATTAATATTGCTTCATTTGAACGATTTCAACGATCTAAAATGCTTGAAAATGCTTATTTTAGCAAAACAGCACGTTTTGAGCTTTGTCCGTTTTAACGCGTAAAACAGCATAAAACGACGAATTTTATTATTCGTTTTTTATTAATATTGCTTCTATTTGAACGATTTCAACGATCTAAAAATGCTTGAAAAATGCTTATTTTAGCAAAACAACACGTTTGAGCTTTAATCTGCGTTTTAACGCGTAAAACAGTATAAAACGTTCGAATTTTGATTATTCCGTTTTTATTATTATTGCTTCTATTTGAACGATTTCCCAACGATTCAAAATGCTTGAAAATGCTTATTTTAAAGCAAAACAGCATCAAGCCTTTGAGTTTCATTCTGCGTTTTAAATCGCGTAAAACAGCATAAAAAACGACGAAATTTTTATTATTCGTTTTTATTAATATTGCGTCTATTTGAGCGAGTTCAACGATCTAAAATGCTTGAAAATGCTTATTTTGTTAAAACAGCAAGTTTTGAGTTTTAATCTGCGTTTTAACGCGTAAAACAGCATAAAAATGACGAATTTTTTGTATTATTCGTTTTATTAATATTGCTTCTATTTAAACGATTTCAACGATCAAAAATGCTTGAAAATGCTTATTTTAGCAAAAACAGCACGTTTTGAGCTTTTAATCGCGTTTTAACGCGTAAAACAGCATAAAAACGACGAAATTTTTATTATTCGTTTTTATTAATATTGCTTCTATTTGAACGATTTCAACGATCTAAAATGTTTAAAATGCTTATTTTAGCAAAAACAGCATCGTTTTGAGTTTTAATCTGCGCTTTAACGCGTAAAACAGCACATAAAAACGACGAAATTTTTGTTATTCGTTTTTATTTTTGCCAGCCCTATTTGAACGATTTCAACGATCTAAAATGCTTGAAAAATGCTTATTTTAGCAAACAGCACGTTTTGAAAGCTTTAATCTGTTTTAACGCGCAAAACAGCATAAAACGACGAATTTTTATTATTCGTTTTTATTAATATTGTTTTAATTTGAACGATTTCAACGATCTAAAATGTTTGAAAATGCTTATTATTTTAGCAAAAACAGCACGTTTTGAGTTTTAATCTGCGTTTTAACGCGTAAAACAGCATAAAAAACGACGAATTTTTATTATTCGTTTTTATTAATATTGCGTCTACTTGAACGATTTCAACGATCTAAAATGTAGCTTGGAAATGCTTATTTTAGCAAAACAACACGTTTTGAGCTTTAATCTGCGTTTCTTAAGTGTAAAATGTTACATAAAACGACGAATTTTTGATTATTCGTTTTACACATTGTTTCTATTTTGAACGATTTCAACGATCTAAAATGCTTGAAAATGCTTTATTTTAGCAAAACAGCACGGTTTTTGAGTTTTATCTGCGTTTTAACGCGTAAAACAGCATAAAACCTACGAAATTTTTTATTATTCGTTTTTATTAATATTGCGTCTATTTGAGCGATTTCAACGATCTAAAATGCTTGAAAATGCTTATTTTAGCAAAACAGCACGTTTTGCGCTTTAATCTGCGTTTTAACGCGTAAAACAGCATAAAAACGACGAAATTTTATTATTCTGCTTTTTATGTATTGCGTCTATTTGAACGATTTCAATGATCTAAAATGTTTGAAAATGCTTTATTTTAGCAAAACAGCACGTTTTGAGTGTTAACTGCGTTTTAACGCGTAAAACGGTGCTACAAAAACGACGAATTTTTATTATTCGTTTTTATTAATACGCTCTATTTGAACGATTTAAACGATCTAAAATGCTTGAAAATGCTTATTTTACAAAAAAAACACGTTTTGAGTTTAAATCTGCTTTTTAAACGCGTAAAACAGCAAAAAAAACGACGAATTTTTTAATTCGTTTTTTTAAATAGCTTCTATTTGAACGATTTCAACGACAAAATGCTTGAAAATGCTTATTTTAGAAAAAACACGTTTTGAGTTTTTATTCTGCTTTTAACGCGAAAACAGAAAAAAAACGACGAAATTTTTTTTAATTCGTTTTTATTAATATTGCTTCTATTTAAACGATTTCAACGATCAAAAATCTTGAAAATGCTTATTTTTGCAAAAACAGCACTTTTTGTTTTTTAAATCTGGTTTTAACGCAAAAACAGCATAAAAACGACGTTTTTTATTATTCTTTTTTATTAATATTGTTCTTTGAACGATTTCAAGATCTAAAATGCTTAAAAAGCTTATTTTCAAAACAGCACGTTTTGAGTTTTATCTGCGTTTTAACGCGAAAAACAGCAAAAAAAACGACAAATTTTTTTATTATTCTTTTTTATTTTTTTTGGCTTTTTGAACGATTTCAACGATCTAAAAATGCTTGAAAATGCTTTTTTTAGAAAACACACGTTTTGAGTTTTAACTGCTTTTAACCGAAAAACAAAAAAACGACAAATTTTTTATTATTCTTTTTTTTAAAATTGTTTTTTTGAACGATTTCAACGATCAAAAAATGCTTGAAAATGCTTTTTTTAGAAAAACAGCACGTTTTGAGTTTATTCTGCTTTTTAACGCGTAAAACAGCAAAAAAACGACGAAATTTTTTTATTCGTTTTTTTTAAAATTTTTTATTTGAACGATTTCAAGATCTAAAATGCTTGAAAATGCTTATTTTAGAAAAAACAGCACGTTTTGAGTTTTAATCTGCTTTTTTCGCAAAACAGCAAAAAAACGACAAATTTTTTTTATTATTCTTTTTTATTAATATTGCGCTATTTGAACGATTTCAACGATCAAAATGCTTGAAAATGCTTATTTTAGCAAAACAACACGTTTTGAGTTTTATCTGCTTTAACGCGTAAAACAGCATAAAACGACGAATTTTTTTGATTTTTCGTTTTTTTAATATTGCTTCTATTTGAACGATTTCAAGGGATCTAAAATGCTTAAAAATGCTTATTTTAGCCCCAGCAC
>NW_027048623.1:0-8526 GCF_025399875.1 Dalotia coriaria | reverse complement strand
CCCGTTTTTTTAAATGTTTTGTTTAAACGTTAAACGCAAAAAATTAATTTTTGTTTTTTTCCCAAAAAACGTGCTGTTTTGCAAAAACATTTCAAGCATTTTAGATCGTTGAAATCGTTCAAATAGAAGAAAATTTTAATAAAAAACGAATAATAAAAATTCATCTTTTTTATGTTGTTTTATGCGTTAAAACGCAGTTTAAAAAGCTCAAAACGTGCTGTTTTGCTAAAATAAGCATTTTCAAGCATTTTAGATCGTTGAAATCGTTCAAATAGACGAAATATTAATAAAAACGAATAATAAAAATTGTCGTTTTTATGCTGTTTTACGCGTTAAACGCAGATTAAAGCTCAAAACGTGCTGTTTTGCTAAAATAACATTTTCAAGCATTTTAGATCGTTGAAATCTTTCAAATAGAAGCATAATAATAAAAACGAATAAAAAAATCGTCGTTTTATGTTGTTTTACGCGTTAAAACGCAGATTAAAGCTCAAAACGTGCTGTTTTGCTAAAATAAGCATTTTCAAGAATTTTAGATCGTTGAAATCGTTCAAATAGAAGCAATATTAATAAAAACGAATAATAAAAATTCGTCGTTTTATGCTGTTTACGTTAAAACGCAGATTAAAGCTCAAACGTGCTGTTTGCTAAAATAAGCATTTTCAAGCATTTTAGATCGTTGAAATCGTTCAATAGACGCAATATTAATAAAAACGAATAATAAAAATTCGTCGTTTTTATGCTGTTTTACGCGTTAAAACGCAGATTAAAGCTCAAAACGTGCTGTTTTGCTAAAATAAGCATTTTCAAGCATTTTAGATCGTTGAAATCGTTCAAATAGAAGCAATATTAATAAAACAAATAATAAAAAATTCGTCGTTTTATGCTGTTTACGCGTTGAAACGCAGATTAAAGCTCAAAACGTGCTGTTTTGCTAAAATAAGCATTTTCAAGTATTTTAGATCGTTGAAATCGTTCAAATGGACGCAATATTAATAAAAACGAATAATAAAATTTCGCGTTTTTATGTGTTTTACGCGTTAAAACGCAGATTAAAGCTCAAAACGTGCTGTTTTGCTAAAATAAGCATTTTAAGCATTTTAGATCGTTGAAATCGTTCAAATAGACGCAATATTAATAAAAACGAATAATAAAAATTCGTCGTTTTATGCTGTTTTACGCGTTAAACGCAGATTAAAGCTCAAAACGTGCTGTTTTGCTAAAATTTTAGCATTTTAGGATCGTTGAAATCGTTCAAATAGAAGCAATATTAATAAAAACGAATAATGAAAAATTCGTCGTTTTATGCTGTTTTACGCGTTAAAACGCAGATTAAAGCTCAAACGTGCTGTTTTGCTAAAATAAGTATTTTCAAGCATTTTAGATCGTTGAAATCGTTTAAATAGAATCAATATTAATAAAAACGAATAAAAAAAAATTCGTCATTTTTATACTGTTTTACGCGTTAAAACGCAGATTAAAAGCTCAAAACGTGCTGTTTTGCTAAAATAAGCATTTTCAAGCATTTTAGATCGTTGAAATCGTTCAAATAGGCAAATTAATAAAAACAAATAATAAAAATTTCGTCGTTTTATGTTTTTTTACGCTTTAAAAAACGCAGATTAAAGCTAAAAAAGGGTTTTTTTTTCCCAAAATAAGTTTTTAAACATTTTAGATCGTTGAAATCGTTCAAAAGACGCAATATTAAAAAAAAAACGAATAAAAAAAATTTCGTCGTTTTTATGCTGCGAGAAAACTAAAATAAAGTCAAAACGTGCTTTTTTGCTAAAAAAACATTTTCAAGCATTTTAGATCGTTAAAACGTTCAAATAGAAAATATTAAAAAAAAAACGAATAAAAAAAAAATACGCGTTTTATGTGTTTTACGCTTTAAAAACGAGATTGCTAAAAAAGGGCTGTTTTGCTAAAATAAGCATTTTCGCTTTTGATCGTGAAATCGTTCAAAAGAAGCAATATTAAAAAAAACAAATAAAAAAAAAATTCGTCGTTTTATGCTTTTTTTACGCGTTAAACCGAGATTAAAGCTAAAAACGTGCGTTTTGCTTAAGCATTTTCAAGCATTTTAGATCGTTGAAATCGTTCAAATAGAAGCAATATTAATAAAAACGAAAAATAAAAACGTCGTTTTTTGCTGTTTTACGCTTTAAAAACCAGATTAAAGCTCAAAAGGGCTGTTTTTAAAATAAGCATTTTCAAGCATTTTAGATCGTAAAACGTTCAAATAGACGCAATAAATAAAAACAAATAATAAAAATTTCGTCGTTTTATGTTGTTTTACGCTTTAAAAACGCAGATTAATGCTCAAACGTGCTTTTTTCAAAATGCATTTTCAAGCAAATCGTTGAAAGTTCAAAAGAAGCAATATTAATAAAAACGAATAAAAAAAATTGTCGTTTTTATGTTGTTTTACGCGTTAAACGCAGATTAAACCCAAAAACGTGCTGTTTTGCTAAAATAAGCTTTTTCAAGCTTTTTGATCGTTAAATCGTTCAAAGACGAAATTTTAAAAACGAATAAAAAAATTGTCTTTTTTATGTTTTTTACGCGTTAAACGCAGATTAAAGCTCAAACGTGCTGTTTTGCAAAAAAAACATTTTCAAGCATTTTAGATCGTTGAAATCGTTCAAATAGAAGCAAATTAATAAAAACGAATAAAAAAAAATTCGTCTTTTTTATGTGTTTTACGCTTTAAAAAACGCAGATTAAAGCCAAAACGTGCTGTTTTGCTAAAATAAGCATTTTCAAGCATTTTAGATCGTTAAAATTTTTTAAACCCAAAATAAAAAAAAAAAAAAATTTTTTTTAAAAAAATTTTTTTTTTTTAAAAATTTTAAAAAGGGAAAAAAAAAAAATTTTTTTTTTTTAAATTTTAAATTTTAAAAAAAAAATTTAAAAAAAAAAAAAAAAAAAATTTTTTTTTTTTTGGGAAAAACCAAAAAAACCTTTTTAAAAAAAAAATTTTTTTTAAAATTTAAGTTTTTTTAAATTTTTTAAATTTAAAAAAAAAAGAAAAAAAATTTTTTTTTAAAAAAATTTTTTTTTAAAAAAAATTTTTAAAAAAACCCCTTTTTTAAAAAAATTTTTTTAAAAAAAATTTTAAATTTTTTAAAAAAAAAAAAAAAATTTTTTTTTTTTAAAAATTTTTTTTTTTTTTTTCCCCCAAAAAAAAAAAAATTTTTTTTTTTCCCAAAAAATTTTAAATTTTAAAAAAAAAAAAAAAAAAATTTTTTAAAAAAATTAAAAAGGGCCCTTTTCCTTTTTAAAAAAAAAAAAATTTTTTAAAAAAAAATTTTTTTAAAAATTTTAAAAAAAATTTTAAAAAATTTTTTTTTTTTGGGGGAAAAAAAAAAAAAGGGGTTTTTTTTTTTAAAAAAGCAAAAAAAATTTAAAGGTTTTTTTTTTAAAAAAAAAAAATTTTAAAAAAAATTTTTTTTTTTTTAAAAAAAAAAAAAAACCCCCTTTTTTTTTTTAAAAAAAATATTAAAAAAAAAAAACGAATAATAATAAATTCGTCGTTTTTATGTTGTTTTTACGCTTTAAAAAACGCAGTTTAAAAGCTCAAAACGTGCTTTTTTGGCTAAAAATAAGCTTTTTCCCAAGCATTTTAAATCGTTGAAATCGTTCAAATAGACGCAATATTAAAAAAAAACGAATAAAAAAAAATTGTCGTTTTATGTTTTTTTACGCGTTAAAACGCAGTTTAAAAAGCTAAAAAACGTGCTGTTTTCCCAAAATAAGCATTTTCAAGAAAAACTTTGGGAAATCTTAAAATAGAAGTTTTTAAAAAAAACGAATAAAAAAAATTCGTCGTTTTATGCTGTTTTACGCTTTAAAAAACGAGTTTAAAAAGCTCAAACGGGGCTTTTTTGCTAAAATGCTTTTTTAAGCTTTTTTGGATCTTTGGGAAATCTTTCCCAACAGACGCAATATTAATCCAAAAATAAAAATTTCGTCTTTTTTATGTTGTTTTACGCTTTAAAAAACGCAGTTTAAACCAAAACGTGTTGTTTTGCTAAAATAAGCATTTTCAAGCATTTTAGATCGTTGAAATCGTTAAAATAGAAGCAATATTAAAAAAAAACGAATAAAAAAAAATTTCCCGTCTTTTTAAAGGCTTTTTTTACGCGTTAAACGCAGATTAAAGCTAAAAACGGCTGTTTTGCTAAAATAAGCATTTTCGCATTTTTGGATCGGGGAAACCGTTCAAATAGACGCAATAAAAAAAAAAAACGAATAAAAAAAATTTTCCCGTCTTTTTTATGTTGTTTTACGCTTTAAAAAAACGCAGTTTTGGCTCAAAACGTGCTGTTTCGCTAAAATAAGATTTTAAAAGCATTTTAGATCGTTGAAATCGTTCAAAAGAAAAATTTAATTAAAAACGAAAAATTTAAATTGGTCGTTTTATGTTTTTTTAGGGTTAAAACGCGGGATTAAAGCTCAAACGTGCTGTTTTGCAAAAATAAGCATTTTCAAGCATTTTAGATCGTTGAAATCTTTCCCTAGACGCAATATTAAAAAAAACGAATAAAAAAAAATTCGTCGTTTTATGTTGTTTTACGCGAAAACGCAGTTTAAAAAGCTAAAAACGTGCTTTTTTCCCAAAATAAGCATTTTCAAGCTTTTTGGGATCGTTAAAACCTTTCCCAAATAGAAGCAAATTAAAAAAAAACAAATAATAAAATTTCGTCGTTTTTTTTTTTCCTTTTAAAAACGGCAGTTTAAAAAGCTCAAACGTGCTTTTTTCAAAAAATAAGCATTTTCAAGCATTTTAGATCGTTAAAATTTTGTTCAAATAGAAGCAATATTAATAAAAACAAAAAATTAAAATTTCGGCCGTTTTAAAAGGGTTTTTTACGCTTTAAAAACGGGATTAAAGCTCAAAACGTGCTTTTTTTGCTAAAATAAGCATTTTCAAGCATTTTGATCGTTGAAATCGTTTAAAAAAAACCAATATTAAAAAAAAACGAATAAAAAAAAAATCGTCTTTTTTTATGTTTTTGTTTTACGCGTTGTAGATTAAAGCTCAAAACGTGCTGGTTTTGCTAAAATAAGCATTTTCAAGCATTTTAGATCGTTGAAATCGTTCAAATAGAAGCAATATTAATAAAACAAAATAATGTAAATTTCTGCCTTTATGCTGTTTACGCGTTAAACGCAGATTAATGCTCAAACGTGTTGTTTTGCTAAAATAAGCATTTTCAAGACGATCGTTGAAATCGTTCAAATAGAAGCAATATTAATAAAAAACGAATAAAAATTGTCGTTTTATGCTGTTTACGTTAAAACGCAGGTTAAAGCTCAAAACGTGCTGTTTTGCTAAAATAAGCATTTTCAAGCATTTAGATCGTTGAAATCGTTCAAATACAGACGCACAAAATAAAAACGAATAATAAAATTTGTCGTTTTTATGTTGTTTTACGCGTTAAAACGTGATTAAAGCTCAAACGTGCTATTTACAAAATAAGCATTTTCAAGCATTTTAGATCGTTGAAATCGTTCAAATAGACGTAATATTAATAAAAAACGAATAATGTACCCCTGTCGTTTTATGTTGTTTTACGCGTTAAAATGTTGATTAAAGCTCAAAACGTGCTGTTTTGCTATAAAATAAGCATTTTCTCAAGCATTTTAGATCGTTGAAACTGTCTCAAATAGACGCAATACATAAAAACGAATAAATAAAAATCTGTCGTTTTTATGTTGTTTTACGTTAAACGCAGATTAAAGCTCAAAACGTGCTGTTTTGCTAAATAAGCATTTTCAAGCATTTTAGATCGTTGAAATCGTTCAAATAGCTAATGTTTAATAAAACAGCACAAAATTTACGTTTTATGTTGTTTTACGCGTTAAAACGCAGATTAAAGCCTTCCAAACGTGCTGTTTTGCTAAAATAAGCATTTTCAAGATTTTAGATCGTTGAAATCGTTTAAATAAAACCACATTAATAAAAACGAATAATAAAAAATCGTCATTTTTATGTTGTTTTACGCGTTAAAACGCAGATTAAAAGCTCAAAACGTGCTGTTTTGCTAAAATAAGCATTTTCAAGCATTTTAGATCGTTGGAAATCGTTCAAATAGACGCAATATTAATAAAACGAATAATAAAATTTCGTCGTTTTTATGCTGTTTTACGAGTTAAAACTTCCAGAATAAAGCTCAAAACGTGCTGTTTGCGAAAATAAGCATTTTCAAGCATTTTAGATCGTTGAAATCGTTCAAGCAGAAGCACATTAATAAAAGACGAACAAAAATTCGTCGTTTTATGTTGTTTTACGCGTTAAAACGCAGTGATTAAAAGCTCAAAACGTGCTGTTTTGCAATTCTGTTTATGTGTTTTACGCAAAAAACGCAGATTAAACCCAAAACGGCTTTTTTGCAAAAATAAGCATTTTCAAGCATTTGATCGTTGAAATCGTTCAAATAGACGCAATAATAAAAAAAAAATAAAAAATTTGCTTTTTTGCTGTTTTACGCGCTAAAACGCATTTTTGGCTAAAAACGCTGTTTTGTTTAAAAAAGTTTTCGCTTTTGATCGTTGAAATCGTTAAATAGCCAAAAAAAAAAAAAACGTAAAAAAATTCGCCCTTTTTTGCTGTTTACGTTGGGGAAGGAATAAAGCTCAAAAAGGTTTTTGCAAAATAAGCATTTTCGCATTTTAGATCGTTAAAACGTTCAAATAGACGTATTAAAAAAACAAAAAAAAAAAAGCGTTTTTTGCTTTTTTACGCAAACGAATTTAAAAGCTAAAAAACGGCTGTTTTGCTAAAATAAGCTTTTTCCCAGCTTTTTAACTTGAAACCGTTCAAAAAAAGCAATAAAAAAAAAAACGAATAAAAAAAAATTGTCGTTTTATGTGTTTTACGCGTTAAAACGCATTTTTAAAGCTCAAACGGCTGTTTTGCTAAAATAAGCATTTTCGCATTTTAGACCCGGAAACGTTTAAAAGAGCGCTTTAAAAAAACAAAAAAAAATTCCCCGTTTTTATGCGTTTTACGCGTTAAAACGCGATTGCCTCAAAGGGCTGTTTTGCTAAAATAGCATTTTCGCTTTTTGACGCGGGAAGTTAAATTTGACGCAATTTAAAAAAAAACAAATAATAAAAATTCGTCGTTTTATGTTTTTTTTCCGTTAAAACGAAAATTAACCAAAACGCTGTTTTGAAAATAACATTTTCAAGCTTTTTGACGTAAAAACGTTCAAATAGAAGAAAAATATTAAAAAAACGAAAAAAAAAAAATTTGTCTTTTTTTATGCTGTTTTAGGGGTTAAAACGCGATTAAAGCTCGAAACGTGCTGTTTTTGCTAAAATAAGCATTTTCGCGTTTTAGATCGTTGAAACTTTAAAAATAGAAAATATTAAAAAAAAACGAATAAAAAAAAATTCGTCTTTTTTATGCTGTTTTACGCTTTAAAAACCCCGGGGATTGGCCCCAAAACGTGCTGTTTTGCAAAAAAACATTTTCAAGCATTTTGGGATCGTTAAAAATCGTTAAATAGACAAAAATATTAAAAAAAAACGAATAAAAAAAAATTTCGCCGTTTTATGCTTGTTTACGCGTTAAAAGGGCAGAATAAAGTCAAAAGGCTTTTTTTAAAAAAAAGCATTTTAAACATTTTAGACGTTTAAACCGTTCAAATAGAAAAATATTAAAAAAAACGAATAAAAAAAAATTTGTCGTTTTATGCTTTTTTTCCGCTTTAAAAAGGGCAGATTAAAGCTAAAAAACGTGCTGTTTTCATAAAAATAAGCATTTTCGCATTTTGATCGTTGAAATCGTTCAAATAGACGGCAAATTAATAAAAACAAAAAAAAAAATTTCGTCGTTTTATGCTTTTTTACGCTTTAAAAACGCAGTTTTAAAGCTAAAAAACGTGCTGTTTTGCTAAAATAAGCTTTTTCAAGCATTTTAGACGGGGAAATCGTTCAAATAGAAGAAAATATTAATAAAAACGAAAAATAAAAAATTGTCGTTTTTATGCTGTTTTACACGTTAAAACGCAGTTTAAAAAACCTTCAAAACGTGCTGTTTTGCTAAAATAAGCTTTTTCTGCCATTTTAAATCGTTGAAATCTTTTTAAATAGACGCAATAAAAAAAAAAAAACGTAATAAAAAATTTGCCGTTTTTATGCTGTTTTACCTTTTAAAAACTTTAAAAAAGCCCCAAACGTGATTTTTTTAAAATAAGATTTTCGGCATTTTAAATCGTTGAAATCTTTCCCAAATAGACGCAATATTAAAAAAAAAACGAATAAAAAAATTTTCCCTGTCGTTTTATGTTGCTTTAGGGTTAAAAAGGGCAGTTTAAAAGCCCCAAAACGGCTTTTTTGCTAAAAAAAATTTTTAAAGCATTTTATCGTTGAAATCGTTCAAATAAAAGCAATATTAATAAAAACGAATAAAAAAAAATTGTCGTTTTATGTTGTTTTAGGTTAAACGAGATTAAAGCTAAAAACGGGGCTGTTTTGCTAAAATAAGCATTTTCAAGTTTTTCGCGGGAAATC
>NW_027048622.1:0-8530 GCF_025399875.1 Dalotia coriaria | reverse complement strand
AACGTCAAAAAGTTTATATTAATATTGCTCTATTTAAACGATTTCAACGATCTAAAATGGAAAATGCTTTTTTTAAAACAGCACGTTTGAGTTTAAACGCTTTTAACGATAAAACAGCATAAAACGTCAAATTTTTATTATTCGTTTTTAATTTTCATTTGAACGATTTCAACGATCTAAAAATGCTTGAAAATGCTTACTTTAGCAAAACAGCACGTTTTGAGCTTTAATCTGCGTTTTAACGCGTAAAACAGCATAAAAACGACGAATTTTTTATTATTCGTTTTTATTAATATTGCATCTATTTGAACGATTTCAACGATCTAAAATGCTTGAAAATGTTATTTTAGCAAAACAGCACGTTTTGCGCTTTAATCAGCGTTTTAACGGTAAAACAGCATAAAACGACGAATTTTTATTATTCGTTTTTATTAATATTGCGTCTATTTGAACGATTTTAACGATCTAAAATGCTTGAAAATGCTTATTTTAGCAAGACAGCACGTTTTGAGCTTTAATCTGCGTTTTAACGCGTAAAACAGCATAAAAACGACGAATTTTTTATATTCGTTTTTATTAATATTGCTTCTATTTGAACGATTTCAACGATCTAAAATGCTTGAAAATGCTTATTCTAGCAAAACAGCACGTTTTGAGTTTAATCGGCGTTTTAACGCGTAAAACAGCATAAAACGACGAATTTTTTATTATTCGTTTTATTAATATTGCTTCTATTTGAACGATTTCAACGATCTAAAATGCTTGAAAATGCTTATTTTAGCAAAACAGCACGTTTTGAGCTTTAATCAGCGTTTTAACGCTAAAACAGCATAAAACGACGAAATTTTTATTATTCGTTTTTTAATATTGCGTCTATTTGAACGATTTCAACGATCTAAAGCTTGAAAATGCTTATTTTAGCAAACAGCACGTTTTGAGCTTTAATCTGCGTTTTAACGCGTAAAACAGCATAAAACGACGAATTTTTATTATTCGTTTTGTATTATTATTGCTTCTATTTGAACGATTTCAACGATCTAAAATGCTTGAAAATGCTTATTTTAGCAAAAACAGCACGTTTTGAGTTTTAATCTGCGTTTTAACGCGTAAAACAGCATAAAAACGACAAATCTTTTATTATTCGTTTTTATTAATAATATTGTTCCTATTTGAACGATTTCAACGATTCAAAATGCTTTGAAAATGCTTATTTTAGCAAAACAGCACGTTTTGAGTTTTACTATGCGTTTTAACGCGTAAAAACAGCATAAAAAACGACGAAATTTTTATTATTCGTTTTATTAATATTGCGTCTATTTGAACGAGGATTTCAACGGATCTTGAAAATGCTTATTTTAGCAAACAGCACGTTTTGAGTTTTAATCTGCGTTTTAACGCGCAAAACAGCATAAAAAACGACTTTGAAAATGTTTATTTTAGCAAAACAGCACGTTTTGAGCTTTAATCTGCGTTTTAACGCGTAAAAGGTACAAAAACGACGAATTTTTTATTATTCGTTTTTATTAATACGTTTCTATTTGAACGATTTCAACGATCTAAATGCTTGAAAATGCTTATATTTTAGCAATACAGCACAAGCCTTTGCGTTTTAATCTGCGTTTTAACGCGTAAAACAGCATAAAACGACGAATTTTTATTCGTTTTATTAATACTGCGCCCATTTGAACGTGATTTCAACGATCTAAAATGCTTGAAAATGCTTATTTTAGCAAAACAGCACGTTTTGAGCTTATTCTGCGTTTTAACGCGTAAAACAGCATAAAAAACGACGAAATTTTTATTATTCGTTTTTATTACTATTGCGTCTATTTGAACGATTTCCCAACGATCTAAAAATGCTTGAAATGCTTATTTTGTGCAAAACAGCACATTTTTGAGCTTTAATCTGCGTTTTAACGCGTAAAACAGCATAAAACGACGAATTTTTTATTATTCGTTTTTATTAATATTGCTTCTATTTGAACGATTTCAACGATCTTAAAATGCTTGAAAAATGCTTTATTTTAGCAAAACAGCACGTTTTGAGCTTTAATCTGCGTTTTAACGCGCGTAAAACAGCATAAAACGACGAATTTTTATTATTCGTTTTATTGCCATTATTGCTTCTATTTGAACGATTTCAACGATCTAAAATGCTTGAAAATGCTTTTATTTTAGCAAAATGCATCGGGTTTTGAGTTTTAATCTGCGTTTCTTTCTTTTAAGTATGCAAAAACAGCATAAAAATGACGAATTTTTATTATTCGTTTTTTATAATATTGCTTCTATTTAAAACGATTTCAACGATCTAAAAATGCTTGAAAAATGCTTACATTTTAGCAAAAACAGCACGTTTTGAGCTTTTAATCTGCGTTTTAACGCGTAAAACAGCATAAAACGACGAAATTTTATTATTCGTTTTTATTAATATTGTTTATTATCGAACGATTTCAACGATCTAAAATGCTTGAAAAATGTTTATTTAGCAAAACTGCACGTTTTGAGCTTTAATCTGCGTTTCTAACGTCTAAAAAACAGCATAAAAACGTGACGAATTTTATTATTCGTTTTTATTACTAATATTGCGTCTATTTGAACGATTTCAACGATCTAAAATGCTTGAAAATGCTTATTTAAGCAAAACAGCACGTTTTGAGTTTTAATCTGCGTTTCGCATAAACACCATAAAAACGACGAAATTTTATTATTCGTTTTTATTAATATTGTTTCTATTTGAACGATTTCAACGATCTAAAATGCTTGAAAAATGCTTATTTTTAGCAAAAAACAGCACGTTTGAGCTTTAATCTGCGTTTTAACGCCTAAACAGCATAAAAACGACGAATTTTTATTATTCGTTTTTTATTTTCCATTGCGTCTATTTCCGAAATCGATTTCAACGATCTAAAATGCTTGAAAATGCTTATTTTAGCAAAACAAGTTAATGTTTTGAGTTTATTCGCGTTTTAACGTAAACAGCATAAAACTACGAATTTTATTATTCGTTGTTTTATTAATATTGCGTCTATTTGAACGATTTCAACGATCTAAAATGCTTTGCGTCATGACGAAAGGGTAAAACAGCACGTTTTGAGCTTTATTCTGCGTTTTAACGCGTAAAACAGCATAAAACGACGAAATTTTTATTATCTGTTTTTGTCAATATTGCGTCTATTTGAACTGATTTCAACGGATCTAAATGCTTGAAAATGCTTATTTTAGCAAAACAGCACATTTTGAGCTTTAATCTGCGTTTTAACGCATAAAACAGCACAAAAACGACGAAATCTTTATTATTCGTTTTTATTAATATTGCTCTATTTGAACGATTTCAACGATCTAAAATGCTTGAAAATGCTTATTTTAGCAAAACAGCACGTTTGAGCTTTAATCTGCGTTTTAACGCGTAAAACAGCATAAAAACGAATGAAATCTTTATTATTCCGTTTTTTATTAATATTGTATCTATTTGAAACGTGGATTTCAACGATCTAAAATGCTTGAAAATAAAGCTATTTTAGCAAAAACAGCACGTTTTGCGCTTTTAATCAGCGTTTTAACGGTAAAACAGCATAAAACGACGAATTTTTATTATTCGTTTTTATTAATATTGTGTCTATTTGAACAATTTCAACGATCTAAAATGCTTCTGAAAATGCTTATTTTAGCAAAACAGCACGTCTTGAGTTTTAGACCAGCGCTTTAACGCGTAAAACAGCATAAAAAGACGATTTTTTATTATCTGTTTTATTAATATTGCTTCTATTTGAACGATTTCCCAACGATCTAAAATGCTTAAAAATGCTTTTATTTTAGCAAACAGCACGTTTTGAGTTTTATTCTGCGTTTTAACGCGTAAAACAGCATAAAAACGACGAAATTTTTATTATCTGTTTTTATTACTATTGCGTCTATTTGAACGATTTCAACGATCTAAAATGCTTGAAAATTTATTATTTTAGCAAACAGCACGTTTTGAGTTTTTAATCTGCGTTTTAACTCGTAAACAGCATAAAACGACGAATTTTTTATTATTCGTTTTTATTAATATTGCTTCTATTTGAACGATTTCCCAACGGATCTAAAATGCTTGAAAATGCTTATTTTAGCAAAACAGCACGTTTTGAGCTTTATTCCCTGCGTTTTAACGCGTAAAACAGCATAAAAACGACGAAATTTTATTATCTGTTTTTATTAATATTGCGTCTATTTGAACGATTTCCTGAACGGATCTAAAATGCTTGAAAATGCTTATTTTAAAAACAGCACGTTTTTGAGTTTTAATCAGCGTTTTAACGCGTAAAACAGTATAAAACGACGAAATTTTTATTACTCGTTTTTATTAATATTGCGTCTATTTGAACGATTTCAACGATCTATAATGCTTGAAAAATGCTTAATTTTAGCGTAAAACAGCACGTTTTGAGTATTAATCTGCGTTTTAACGGCGTAAAACAGCATAAAAAGACGATTTTTTATTATTCGTTTTTATTAATATTGCTTCTATTTGAACGATTTCAAACGATCTAAAATGCTTGAAAAATCGCTTATTTTAGCAAAACAGCACGTTTTGAGCTTTAATCTGCGTTTAAAGGTAAAACAGCATACAAAAACGACGAATTTTTATTATTCGTTTTTTATTAATATTGCTCTATTTGAAACGATTTCAATGATCTAAAATGCTTGAAAATGCTTATTTTAGCAAAACAGCACGTTTGAGTTTTTAATCTGCGTTTTAACGCGTAAAACAGCATAAAATGACGAATTTTTTTATATTTCGTTTTTATTAATATTGTTTCTATTTAAACGATTTCAACGATCTAAAATGCTTGAAAATGCTTATTTTAAAGCAAAACAGCACGTTTTGAGCTTTAGCCTGCAGCGTTTAACGCGTAAAAACAGCATAAAACGACGGTAAAATTTTTTATTATTCGGTTTTATTATTGCTTCTATTTGAACGATTTCAACGATCTAAAATGCTTGCAAATGCTTATTTTAGCAAAACAGCATGTTTTGAGCTTTAATCTGCGTTTAACGCGTAAACAGCATAAAACGACGAATTTTTGTATTATTTGTTTTATTAATATTGCGTCTATTTAAACGATTTCAACGGATCTAAAAATGCTTGAAAATGCTTATTTTAGCAAACAGCACGTTTTGAGCTTTAATTAGCGTTTTAACGGGTAAACAGCATAAAAACGACGAAATTTTATTATTCGTTTTTTATTAATATTGCGTCTATTTGAACGATTTCAACGATCTAAAAATGCTTGAAAAATGCTTATTGCAGCAAAAACAGCATCGTTTGAGCTTTAATCTGCGTTTTAACGCGTAAAACAGCATAAAACGACGAATTTTTATTATTCGTTTTTATTAATATTGCTTCTATTCTGAACGATTTCAACGATCTAAAATTTTGAAAAATGCTTATTTTAAAGGTAAAACAGCAACGTTTTGAGCTTCTTTAATTCAGGCCAAACGCGCGCGCGAAACAGCATAAAACGACGAAATTTTATTATTCGTTTTTATTAATATTGCGTTCGCTCTGAACGATTTCAAACGGGATCTAAAATGGTTTGAGAAAAAATGTTTATTTGAAGCAAACAGCACGTTTTTGAGCTTTATTCCGCGTTTTAACGCGCGTAAAACAACAGCATAAAAACGACGAAATTACATATTCGTTTTTTATTTTTACGCGCCCATTTGAACGATTTCAACGATCTAAAATGCTTGAAAATGCTTATTTTAGCAAAACAGCACGTTTTGAGCTTTAATCTGCGTTTTAACGCGTAAAACAGCATAAAAACGACTTAAATTTTTTATTATTCGTTTTTATTAATATTGCTTCTATTTGAACGATTTCAACGGATCTAAAAATGCTTGAAAATGCTTATTTTAGCAGAACAGCAACGTTTTGAGCTTTAATCTGCGTTTTAACGCGTAAAACAGCATAAAACGACGAAATTTTTATTATTCCGTTTTTATTAATATTGCGTGGTATTTGGAACGATTTTCAACGATCTAAAATACTGAAAATGCTTATTTTAGCAAAACAGCACGTTTTGAGTTTTAATCGTTTTAACGCGTAAAACAGCATAAAACGACGAATTTTTGCCATTAGTTTTTTATTAATATTGCTTCTATTTGAACGATTTCAACGATTCAAAATTTTGAAAAATGTGCTTTTGTTTTAGCAAAACAGCACGTTTTGAGCTTTAATCTGCGTTTTAACGCCTAAAAACAGCATGTAAAAAACGACGAATTTTTTAATATTCGTTTTTATTAATATTGCGTCTATTTGAACGATTTCAACGATCTAAAATGCTTGCAAATGCTTATTTTAGCAAAACAGCACGTTTTGAGCTTTAATCTGCGTTTTAACGCGTAAAACAGCATAAAAACGACGAAATTTTTTATTATTCGTTTTTATTAATATTGCTTCTATTTGAACGATTTTAACGATCTAAAAAATGCTTGAAAATGCTTATTTTAGCAAAACAGCACGTTTTTGAGCTTTAATCTGCGTTTTAACGCGTAAAAACAGCATGTAAAAACGACGAAATTTTTATTATTCGTTTTTATTACTATTGTGTCTATTTGAACGATTTCAACGTGATCTAAAAATGCTTGAAAAATGATTATTTTAAAAGCAGCACGTTTGAGTTTCTTTAATCTGCGTTTTACCGCGTAAAACAGCATAAAAACGACGAATTTTTATTATTCGTTTTTATTAATATTGCTTCTATTTGAACGATTTCAAACGATTCAAAATGCTTGAAAATGTTTATTTTAGCAAAACAGCACGTTTTGAGTTTTAATCTGCGTTTTAACGCGTAAAACAGCATAAAAACGACGAAATTTTTATTATTCAATAATATTGCTTCTATTTTGAACGATTTCCAACGATCTAAAAAATGCTTGAAAAATGCTTTATTTTAGCAAACAGCGTTTTGAGTTTAATCTGCGTTTTAACGCGTAAAACAGCATAAAAACGACGAATTTTTATTATTCGTTTTATTAATATTGCGTCTATTTGAACGATTTAACGATCTAAAATGCTGGAAAATGCTTATTTTAGCAAAACAGCACGTTTTGAGCTTTAATCAGCGTTTCTTAACGCGTAAAAATAACAGCATAAAAACAACCGAAATTTTTATTATTCGTTTTTGCCAATAGCTTGCGTCTATTTGAACGATTTCAACGATCTAAAATGCTTGAAAATGCTTATTTTAGCAAAACAGCACGTTTTGAGCTTTAATCTGCGTTTTAACGCGTAAAACAGCATAAAAACGACGAATTTTTATTATTCGTTTTTATTAATATTGCGTCTATTTGAACGATTTCAACGATCTAAAATGCTTGAAATGCTTATTTTAGCAAAACAGCACGTTTTGAGCTTTAATCTGCGTTTTAACGCGTAAAACAGCATAAAAACGACGAAATTTTTATTATTCGTTTTTATTAATATTGCGTCTATTTGAACGATTTCAACGATCTAAAATGCTTGAAAATGCTTATTTGGCAAAACAGCACGTTTTGAGTTTAATCGCGTTTTAACGCGTAAAACAGCATAAAAACGACGAATTTTATTATTCGTTTTATTAATGCTCTATTTAGAACGATTTCAACGATCTAAAATGCTTGAAAATGCTTATTTTAGCAAAACAGCACGTTTTGAGCTTTTAACGCGTTTTAACGCGTAAAACAGCATAAAAGACGAATTTTTATTATTCGTTTTTATTATATTGTTCTATTTGAACGATTTCAACGATCTAAAATGCTTGAAAATGCTTATTTTAGCAAAAACAGCACGTTTTGAGCTTTAATCTGCGTTTTAACGCGTAAAACAGCATAAAAACGACGAATTTTTTTATTCGTTTTTATTAATATTGTCTTATTTGAACGATTTCAAACGATCTAAAATGCTTGAAAATGTTTATTTTAGCAAAACAGCACGTTTTGAGTTTTAATCTGCGTTTTACGTAAACAGCATAAAACGACGAAATTTTATATTCGTTTTTATTAATATTGCGTCTATTTGAACGATTTCAACGATCTAAAATGCTTGAAAATGCTTATTTTAGCAAAACAGCATTTTGAGTTTTATCTGCGTTTAACGCGTAAAACGCTTTAAAAATGACGAAATTTTTATTATTCAGCTTTATTATTTATTTTCTTTGATCGATTTCAACGATCTAAAATGCTTGAAAATTTATTTTTAGCAAAAGCACGTTTTGAGCTTTAATCGTTTTAACGCGTAAAACAGCATAAAAACGACGAATTTTATTTTCGTTTTTAATATTGCTTCATTTGAACGATTTCAACGTTATCTTGAAAATCTTATTTTAGCAAAACGTTACTTTGATGCTGTTTATTTTAGCAAAACAGCATTTAAAACAATTTTTTATTTCGTTTTATTAATATTGCGTCTATTTGAACGATTTACGATTAAAATGCTTGAAAATGTTATTTTAAGCAAAACAGCACGTTTTGAGTTAATCTGCGTTTTAAGCAAACAGCTAAAAATACG
>NW_027048621.1:0-8532 GCF_025399875.1 Dalotia coriaria | reverse complement strand
AAAAAATGTTTTGAAAATGGGTTTTTGGGCCAAAAAAGGACTTTTTTGAGTTTTAATCGCTTTTTAACGCGAAAACAGCAAAAAAACACAATTTTTATTTTTTCTTTTTTATTAATATTGCTTCTTTTTTAAACCCGGATTTAAACGATCTAAAATGCTTAAAAATGCTTTTTTTCCCAAAAACAATCTTTGGGTTTAATCTGCTTTTGGGCGTAAAACAGCATAAAACGACGACTTTTTTATTATTCGTTTTATTAATATTGCGTCTATTTGAACGTTTTCCCAACGATCTAAAATGTTTGAAAATGCTTATTTTAGCAAAAAAGAAATTTTTTGGAGCTTTAACGCGTTTTAACGGAAAACACAAAAAAAAAACGACAAATTTTTTTATTGTTTTTTTTTATTAATATTGCGTCTTTTTGGAACGATTTCAACGATCAAAAATGCTTGAAAATGCTTTTTTTTAAAAGGAAAACAGCCCCGATTTGATTTTAATCTGCGTTTTAACGCGCAAAACAGCAAAAAAAACGACGAAATTTTTTATTATTCGTTTTTATTAATATTCCCCCCCATTTGAAGGGATTTAAAACGTTTCGTTTGAAAATGCGGTTTTAGAAAAACAGCAGGGTTTTATTTTTTTCCCCGCGTTTTAACGCGTAAAAAAAGATAAAAAACGACGAAATTTTATTATTCTTTTTTTATTTTTATTGCGTCTTTTTTGAACAAAAATTTCCCGGACGTTTCAAAATGTTTTGAAAATGCTTATTTTAGCAAAACACCCGTTTTGGCTTTAATCTGCGTTTTAACGCGCGTAAAAACAGCAAAAAAAACGACAAATTTTTTTTATTTTTCGTTTTTTATTAATATTGCGTCTATTTTGGAACGATTTCAGCGATCTAAAAAATGCTTGAAAATGCTTTTATTTTAGCAAACAGCACGTTTTGAGCTTTTAATCGCGTTTTAACGCGTAAAAACAGCATAAAAACGACGAAATTTTTATTATTTGTTTTTATTAATAATATTGCGTCTATTTTGAACGATTTCAACGATCTAAAATGCTTGAAAATGCTTATTTTAGCAAAACAGCACGTTTTGAGCTTTAATCTGCGTTTTAACGCGTAAAACAGCATAAAAAACGACGAATTTTATTATTCGTTTTTATTCATTATTGTTTATTTTGAACGATTTCAACGATCTAAAATGCTTGAAAATGCTTATTTTAGCAAAACAGCACGTTTTGAGCTTAATCTGCGTTTTAACGCGTAAACAGCATAAAAACGACGAAATTTTATTATCTGTTTTTATTAATATTGCGTCTATTTGAAACGATTTCCAACGATCTTAAAATGCTTTTGAAAATGCTTTATTTTGCGCAAAAAACAGCACGTTTTGAGCTTTATTCGCGTTTTAACGCGTAAAACAGCGCATAAAAACGACGAAATTTTTATTATTCGTTTTATTTTTATTGCGTCTATTTGAACGTGATTTCAACGATCTAAAATAAGCTTGAAAAATGCTTATTTTAGCAAAACAAAGCGTTTTGAGCTTTAATCTGCGTTTTAACGCGTAAAACAGCATAAAAAACGACGAATTTTATTATCTGCTCTTTTTATTAATATTGCTTCTATTTGAACGATTTCAACGGATCTAAAAATGCTTCGAAAATGCTTATTTTAAAGCAAAACAGCACGTTTTGAGCTTTATTCTGCGTTTTAACGCGTAAAACAGCATAAAAAATGACGAAATTTTATTATCTGTTTTTTATTAATATTGCGTCTATTTTGAACGATTTCAACGATCTAAAATGCTTGAAAATGCTTATTTTAGCAAAAACAGCACGTTTTGAGCTTTAATCTGCGTTTTAACGCGTAAAACAGCATGTAAAAATGACGAAATTTTTATTATTCGTTTTTTTAATATTGCTTCTATTCTGAACGATTTCAACGATCTAAAATGGTTGAAAATGCTTATTTTAGCAAAAACAGCACGTTTTGAGCTTTAATCTGCGTTTTAACGCGTAAAACAGCATAAAACGACGAATTTTTATTATTCGTTTTGATAATATTGCGTCTATTTGAACGATTTCAACGATCTAAAATGCTTGAAAATGCTTATTTTAGCAAAACAGCACGTTTTGAGTTTCTTTATTCTGCGTTTTAACGCGCAAAACAGCATAAAAACGACGAAATTTTTATTATTCGTTTTTATTTTTATTGCGTCTATTTGAACGATTTCAACGACTCCAAAAGCTTGAAAATGCTTATTATTTTAGCAAAACAGCACGTTTTTGAGCTTTTAATCTGCGTTTTAACGTGTAAAACAGCATAAAAAAAACGACAAATTTTTTATTATTTGCTTCATTAATATTGCTTCTATTTGAACGAATTCAACGATTTAAAATGTTTCAAAATGCTTATTTTAGCAAAACAGCACGATTTGAGCTTTAATCTGCGTTTTAACGCGTAAAACAGCACAAAAACGAAGAAATTTTTATTATTCGTTTTATTATTGCGTCTATTTGAACGATTTCAACGATCTAAAAATGCTTTGAAAATGCTTATTTTAGCAAAACAGCACGTTTTGAGTTTCATTCTGCGTTTTAACGCGTAAAACAGCATAAAACGACGAAATTTTTATTATTCGTTTTATTTTTATTGCGTCTATTTGAACGATTTCAACGATCTAAAAATGCTTGAAAATGCTTATTTTAGCAAAAAACAGCACGTTTTGAGCTTTAATCTGCGTTTTAACGCGTAAAAACAGCATAAAAAACGACGAATTTTTTATTATTCGTTTTTATTACTGTTTCCTATTTGAACGATTTCAACGATCTAAAATGCTTGAAAATGTTTATTTTAGCAAAACAGCACGTTTTGGTGAGGCTTTTTAATCAGCGTTTTAACGCGTGAAAAACAGCATAAAAACGACGAAATTTTTTATTATTCGTTTTTATTAATATTGCGTCTATTTGAACGTGATTTCAACGATCTAAAATGCTTGAAAATGCTTATTTTAGCAAAACAGCACGTTTTGAGCTTTATTCTGCGTTTTAACGCGTAAAACAGCATAAAAACGACGAAATTTTATTATTCGTTTTATTTTATTGCGTCTATTTGAACGATTTCAACGATCTAAAATGCTTGAAAATGCTTATTTTAGCAAAACAAAGCACGTTTTGAGTTTTAATCTGCGTTTTAACGCGTAAAACAGCATAAAAACGACGAATTTTATTATTCGTTTTTATTATATTGCGTCTATTTGAACGATTTCAACGATCTAAAATGCTTGAAAATGCTTATTTTAGCAAAACAGCACGTTTTGAGCTTTAATCTGCGTTTTAACGCGTAAAACAGCATAAAAACGACGAATTTTTATTATTCGTTTTTATTAATATTGCTCTATTTGAACGATTTCAACGATCTAAAATGCTTGAAAATGCTTATTTTAGCAAAACAGCACGTTTTGAGCTTTATTCTGCGTTTTAACGCGAAAACAGCATAAAAACGACGAAATTTTTATTATTCGTTTTTATTTATTGCGTTCTATTTGAACGATTTCAACGATCTAAAATGCTTGAAAATGCTTTATTTTAGCAAAACAGCACGTTTTGAGCTTTAATCTGCGTTTTAACGCGTAAAACAGCATAAAACGACGAATTTTATTATTCGTTTTTAAATATGCTCTATTTTAAACGATTTCAACGATCTAAAATGCTTGAAAGCTTATTTTAGCAAAACAGACGTTTTATTTATCTGCGTTTTAACGCGTAAAACAGTAAAACGACGAAATTTTTATTATTCGTTTTTATTTTATTGCAACATTTTGAACGATTTCAACGACCTAAAAGCGTTAAAATGCTTATTTTAGCAAAACAGCACGTTTTGAGCTTTTAATCTGCGTTTTAACGCTAAAACAGCATAAAACGACAATTTTATTATCGTTTTATTATATTGCGTCTATTTGAACGATCAACGATTAAAATGCTTGAAAATGTTATTTTACAAAACAGCACGTTTTGAGCTTTATCTGCGTTTTAACGCGTAAAACAGCATAAAACGACGAAATTTTATATTGACGCTTTTACTTTATTGCTCTATTTGAACGATTTCAACGACTAAAAATGCTTGAAAATGCTTTATTTTAGCAAAACAGCAGTTTTGAGTTTAATCTGCGTTTTAACGCGAAAAACAGCATAAAACGACAATTTTTATTATTCGTTTTTATTAATATTGCTCTATTTGAACGATCAACGATTTAAAATGCTTTAAAATGCTTATTTTAGCAAAACAGACGATTTGAGCTTTAATCGCGTTTTAACGCGTAAAACAGCATAAAAACGACGAAATTTTTATTATTCGTTTTTATTTTATTGCGTCTATTTTGAACGATTTCAACGACTTAAAATGTTTTCTTGAAATTGCTTATTTTAGCAAAACAGCAATAAGCCAGCTTAATCTGCGCTTTAACGCGTAAAACAGCATAAAAACGACGAAATTTTATTATTCGTTTTTAATATTGTTTATTTGAACGATTTCCCAACGATCTAAAACGCTTGAAAATGCTATTTTAGCAAAACAGCACGTTTGAGCTTTATTCTGTTTTAACGCGTGTGAAACAGCATAAAAACGACGAAATTTTTATTATTCGTTTTTATTTTATTGCGTCTATTTGAACGATTTAAATCGATCTAAAATGCTTGAAAATGCTTTATTTTAAAACAGCACGTTTTGAGTTTCTATCTTCGCCAACGCGTAAAACAGCAGCATAAAAAACGACGAAATTTTAATATTATTGGTTTTTATTTTTATTGGTGTCTATTTGAACGTGATTTCAACGATCTAAAATGCTTGAAAATGCTTATTTTAGCAAAAAAAAACAGCACGTTTTGAGTTTTAATCAGCGTTTTAAACGCGTAAAACAGCATAAAAACGACGAAATTTTTATTATTCGTTTTTATTAATATTGCGTCTTATTTGAACGATTTCAACGGATCTAAAATGCTTGAAAATGCTTATTTTAGCAAAAACAACAGCACGTTTTTTGAGCTTTATTCTGCGTTTTAACGCGTAAAACAGCATAAACGACGAATTTTTATTATTCGTTTTTATTAATATTGCTTCTATTTGAACGATTTCAACGATCTAAAATGCTTGAAATGCTTATTTTAGCAAAACAGCACGTTTGTTTTAATCTGCGTTTTAACGCAAACGCACGCCATCGTCCACCGTTCGTCGTTTTGAGCTTTTATTCTGCGTTTTAACGCGTAAAAACAGCATAAAACGACGAAATTTTTATTATTCGTTTTTATTTTACCGCGTCTATTTGAACGATTTCAACGATCTAAAAATGCTTGAAAATGCTTATTTTAGCAAAAACAGCACGTTTTGAGCTTTATTCCCGCGTTTTAACGCGTAAAACAGCATAAAAAACGACGAAATTTTTATTATTCGTTTTTATTTTATTGCGTCTATTTGAACGATTTCAACGATCTAAAAATGCTGAAAATGCTTATTTTAAAGCAAAACAGCACGTTTTGAGCTTTAATCTGCGTTTTAACGCGTAAAACAGCGCTGTTCCACGAATCTTTTTATTATCTTTGTTTTTATTAATATTGTTTCTATTTGGAACGGATTTCAACGATCTAAAATGCTTGAAAAATGCTTATTTTAGCAAAACAGCACGTTTTGAGCTTTAATCAGCGTTTTAACGCGTAAAACAGCATAAAAACGACGAAATTTTATTATCTGTTTATTAATATTGCGTCTATTTGAACGATTTCAACGATCTAAAATGCTTGAAATGCTTTATTTTGTAGCAAAAACAGCACGTTTTGAGCTTTAATCTGCGGCTTTAACGCGTAAAACAGCATAAAAATGAGAATCATATTATTCGTTTTTATTAATATTGCTTCTATTTGAACGATTTCAACGATCTAAAAATGCTTGAAAATGCTTTATTTTAAAGCAAAACAGCACGTTTTGAGCTTTATTCTGCGTTTTAACGCGTAAACAGCATAAAAACGACGAAATTTTTATTATTCGTTTTTATTTTTATTGCGTCTATTTGAACGATTTCAACGATCTAAAATGCTTGAAATTGCTTTATTTAGCAAAACAGCACGTTTTGAGTTTTAATCTGCGTTTTAACGCGTAAAACAGCAGCTGCACGACGCAGCCCTTTATTATTCGTTTTTAATATTGCTTTATTTGAACGATTTCAACGATCTAAAACGCTTGAAAATGCTTATTTCCAGCAAAACAGCGTTTTGAGTTTTATTCTGCGTTTTAACGCGTAAAACAGTATAAAAACGACGAAATTTTTATTATTCGTTTTTATTTTTATTGCGTCTATTTTGAACGATTTCAACGATCTAAAATGCTTGGCACGCTGTATTTTAGCAAAACAGCACGTTTTGAGTTTTATTCTGCGTTTTAACGCGTAAAACAACAGCATAAAACGACGAAATTTTTATTATTGTTTTTATTTTTATTGCGTCTATTTGAACGATTTCAACGATCTAAAATGCTTCTGGAAATGCTTATTTTGTGCAAATGGCACGTGTTTTGCTTTAATCAAAGGTTTAATCGCGTAAAATGGTGCAATACAAAACGACGAAATTTTTATTATTCGTTTTTATTACTACTGCGTCTGTTTGAACGGATTTCAACGATCTAAAAATGCTTGAAAATGCTTATTTTAGCAAACAGCACGTTTTGAGCTTTATTCTGCGTTTTAACGCGTAAAACAGGCATAAAAACGACGAATTTTTTATTATTCGTTTTGCCATTATTGCTTCTATTTAAACGATTTCAACGATCTAAAAATGCTTGAAAATGCTTATTTTTAGCAAAACAGCACGTTTTGAGCTTTAATCTGCGTTTTAACGCGTAAAACAGCATAAAAACGACGAAATTTTTTTATTCGTTTTTTTAATATTGCTTCTATTTGAACGATTTCAACGATCTAAAACGCTTGAAATGCTTATTTTAGCAAAACAGCACGTTTTGAGTTTTATTCGCGTTTTAACGCGTAAAACAGCATAAAAAACGACGAAACTTTTTATTATTCGTTTTTATTTTTATTGCGTCTATTTGAACGATTTCAAATCGATCTTAAAATGCTTGAAAATGCTTATTTTAGCAAAATGTTAATGTTTTGAGCTTTATTCTGCGTTTTAACGCGTAAAACAGCATAAAAACGACGAAATTTTTATTATTCGTTTTTATTTTATTGCGTCTTACCGAACGATTTCAACGATCTAAAATGTTTTCTGAAAATGCTTATTTTAGCAAAACAGCACGTTTTGAGTTTCAATCAGCGTTTTAACAAAGTGCAAAACAGCATAAAAACGACGAAATTTTTATTATTTGTTTTTATTAATATTGCGTCTAAATGATTTCAACGATCTAAAATGCTTGAAAATGCTTACCGGAAGCAAAAACAGCACGTTTTGAACTTTAATCTGCGTTTAACGCGTAAAACAGCATAAAAACGACGAATTTTTATTATTCGTTTTTATTAATATTGCGTCTATTTGAACGATTTCAACGATCTAAAATGCTTGAAAATGCTTATTTTAGCAAAACAGCACGTTTTGAGCTTTAATCTGCGTTTTAACGCGTAAAACAGCATAAAAACGACGAATTTTTATTATTCGTTTTTTATTAATATTGCTTCTATTTGAACGATTTCAACGATCTAAAAATGCTTGAAAATGCTTATTTTAGCAAAACAGCACGTTTTGAGTTTAATCTCTGCGTTTTAACGCGTAAACAGCATAAAAACGACGAAATTTTTATTATTCGTTTTTATTAATATTGCGTCTATTTGAAACGATTTCAACGATCTAAAATGCTTGAAAATGCTTATTTTAGCAAAACAGCACGTTTTGAGTTTTAATCAGCGTTTTAACGCGTAAAACAGCATAAAACGACGAAATTTTTATTATTTGTTTTTATTAATATTGCGTCTATTTGAACGATTTCAACGATCTAAAATGCTTGAAAATGCTTATTTTAGCAAAACAGCACGTTTTGAGCTTTAATCTGCGTTTTAACGCGTAAAACAGCATAAAACGACAAAATTTTTATTATTCGTTTTTATTAATATTGCTCTATTTGAACGATTTCAACGATCTAAAATGCTTGAAAATGCTTATTTTAGCAAACAGCACGTTTTGAGCTTTAATCTGCGTTTTAACGCGTAAAACAGCATAAAAACGACGAATTTTTATTTTCGTTTTTATTATATTGCGTCTATTTGAACGATTTCAACGATCTAAAATGCTTGAAAATGCTTATTTTAGCAAAACAGCACGTTTTGAGTTTTAATCAGCGTTTTAACGCGTAAAACAGCATAAAACGACGAAATTTTTATTTTTGTTTTTATTAATATTGCGTCTATTTGAACGATTTCAACGATCTAAAATGCTTGAAAATGCTTATTTTAGCAAAACAGCACGTTTTGAGTTTTAATCGCGTTTAACGCGTAAACAGCATAAAACACGAATTTTTATTTTGTTTTTATTAATAT
>NW_027048620.1:0-8534 GCF_025399875.1 Dalotia coriaria | reverse complement strand
TAATTTTATTTGCGTCTATTTGAACGATTTCAACATCTAAAAATGCTTGAAATGCTTTATTTTAGCAAAAACAGCACGTTTTGAGCTTTAATCTGCGTTTTAACGCGTAAAACAGCATAAAATGACGAATTTTTATTATTCGTTTTATCAATATTGCTTCATTCTGAAATCGATTTCTACGATTTAAAATGCTTTGAAAATGTTTATTTTAGCAAAACAGCACGTTTTGAGCTTTTTAATTCGCGCTTTAACGCGTAAACAGCATAAAACGACGAATTTTTTATTATTCCGTTTTTTATTAATATTGGCGTCTATTTGAACGATTTCAACGATCTAAAAATGCTTCTGAAAATGCTTTGTTTTAAAGCAAAACAGCACGTTTTGAGCTTTAATCTGGCGTTTTAACGCGTAAAAACAAAGCATAAAAAACGACGAATTTTTTATTATTCGTTTTTATTTAATATTGCGACTATTTGGAAATCGATTTCAACGATCTAAAATGCTTAAAATGTTTATTTTAGCAAAAACAGCTAATGTTTTGAGCTTTAATCTGCGCGTTTTAACGCGTAAAACAGCATAAAAACGACGAAATTTTATTATTCGTTTTTTATTAATATTGCGTCTATTTGAACGATTTCAACGATCTAAAAATGCTTGGAAAATGCATATTTTAGCAAAACAGCACGTTTTGAGCTTTATTCCCGCGTTTTAACGCGCAAAACAGCATAAAAACTACGAAATTTTTATTATTCGTTTTTATTAATATTGCGTCTATTTGAACGATTTCAACGATCTAAAATGCTTGAAAAATGCTTATTTTAGCAAAACAGCACGTTTTGAGCTTTAACGCTTTAACGCGTAAACAGCATAAAAAACGACGAACAATCTTTACATTCGCTTTAGTAATATTGCTTCTATTTAAACGATTTCAACGACCCAAAATGCTTGAAAATGCTTATTTTAGCAAAACAGCACGTTTTGAGCTTTAATCTGCGTTTTAACGCGTAAAACAGCATAAAACGGACGAATTTTTTATTATTCGTTTTTATTAATACTATTGTTTCTATTTTGAACGATTTCAACGATCTAAAATGCTTGAAAATGCTTATTTTAGCAAAACAGCACGTTTTGAGCTTTATTCTGCGTTTTAACGCGTAGCAGCATAAAACGACGAAATTTTTATTATTCGTTTTTTATTAATATTGCGTCTATTTGAACGATTTCAACGATCTAAAAAAATGCTCGAAAATGCTTTATTTTAGCAAACAGCATCGTTTTAGCTTTAATCTGCGTTTTAGCGTAAAACAGCATAAAACGACGAATTTTTATTATTATTTGTTTTTGCCAATATTGCGCTCCATTTGAACGATTTCAACGATCTAAAATGCTTGAAAATTTATTTTAGCAAAACAGCACGTTTTGAGCTTTATTCTGCGTTTTAACGCGTAAAACAGTGCGCAAAACGACGAAATTTTATTATTCGTTTTATTAATATTGCGTCTATTTGAACGATTTCAACGATCTAAAAATGCTTGAAAATGCTTATTTTAGCAAAACAGCACGTTTTGAGCTTTATTCTGCGTTTTAACGCGTAAAACAACATAAAACTACGAAATTTTTATTATTCGTTTTATTAATATTGCGTCTATTTTAAACGATTTCAACGATCTAAAATGCCGAAGTTTTATTTTAGCAAAACAGCACGTTTTGAGCTTTATTCTGCGTTTTAACGCGTAAAACAAAGCATAAAAATGACGAATTTTTTATTATTCGTTTTTATTAATATTGCTTCTATTTAAACGATTTCAACGATCTAAATGCTGAAAAATGCTTATTTTGAAGCAAGCAAAACAGCACGTTTTGAGCTTTAATCTGCGTTTTAACGCGTAAAACAGCACATAAAACGATTTAAATTTTTATTATTCGTTTTTATTAATATTGCTTCTATTTGAACGGGATTTCAAACGCATCTTAAATGCTTGAAATGCTTATTTTAGCAAAACAGCACGTTTTGAGCTTTATTCTGCGTTTTAACGCGTAAAAACAGCATAAAACGACGAAATTTTATTATTCGTTTTTTATTAGTATTGCGTCTATTTTGAACGATTTCAACGATCTAAAATGCTTGAAAATGTTTATTTTAGCAAAACAGCACGTGTTTTGAGCTTTAATCTGCGTTTTAACGCGTAAAACAGCATAAAAATGACGAATTTTTATTATTCGTTTTATTAATATTGTTTCTATTTAAACGATTTCAAATATCTAAAATGCTTGAAAATGCTTATTTTAGCAAAACAGCACGTTTTGAGCTTTAATCTGCGTTTTAACGCGTAAAACAACATAAAACGACGAAATTTTATTATTCGTTTTTATTAATATTGCTTCTATTTGAACGATTTCAACGATCTAAAATGCTTTGAAAAATGCTTTTATTTTAGCAAACAGCACGTTTTGAGCTTTAATCTGCGTTTTAACGCGTAAAAACAGCATAAAAAACGACGAAATTTTATTATCTGTTTTTATTAATATTAAGGTCTATTTGAACGATTTCAACGATCGCAAATGCTTGAAAATGTTTATTTCAGCAAAAACAGCACGTTTTGAGCTTTATTCGCGTTTTAACGCGTAAAACAGCATAAAAACGACGAAATCTTTATTATTCGTTTTTATTTTATTGCGTCTATTTGAACGATTTCAACGACCTAAAAATGCTTGAAAATGTTTATTTTAGCAAAACAGCACGTTTTGAGTTTTAATCTGCGTTTGACCGCGTGAAAACAGCATAAAACGACGAATTTTTTTTATTATTCGTTTTTTATTAATATTGCTTCTATTTGAACGAATTCAACGATCTAAAAATGCTTGAAAATGCTTATTTTAGCAAAACAGCACGTTTTGAGTTTAATCTGCGTTTTAACGCGTAAAAACAGCACATGTTCACGAAATTTTTATTATTCGTTTTTACATTATTGTTTCTATTTGAACGATTTCAACATCTAAATGCTTGAAAAATGCTTTATTTTAGCAAAACAGCACGTTTTGAGCTAATCTGCGTTTTAACGCGTAAACAGCATAAAACGACGAATTTTTTATTATTCCGTTTTTATTAATATTGCTTCTATTTGACTGGATTTCAACGATCTAAAATGCTTGAAAATGCTTATTTTAGCAAAACAGCACGTTCTGAGTTTTAATCTGCGTTTTAACGCGTAAAACAGCATAAAAACGACGAAATCTTTTATTATCTGTTCTTATTAATATTGCGTCTATTTAAACGATGCGTCAACGATCTAAAATGCTTGAAAATGCTTATTTTCAGCAAAACAGCACGTTTTGAGCTTTTATTCTGCGTTTTAACGCGTAAAACAGCGATAAAACGACGAATTTTTATTATTCCGTTTTTATTAATAATATTGGGTGTCTATTTGAACGATTTCCCAAATCGATCTAAAATGCTTGAAAATGCTTTTATTATTTTAGCAAAACTGCACGTTTTGAGTTTTATTCTGCGTTTTAACGGCGTAAAACAGCATAAAACGACGAAATTTCTTTTATTATTCGGTTTTTTATTAATATTGCGTCTATTTGAACGATTTCAACGACCTAAAAATGCTTGAAAATGCTTATTTTAGCAAAACAGCATCGCTTTGAGCTTTTAATCTGCGTTTTAACGCGTAAAACAGCATAAAATGACGAATTTTTATTATTCGTTTTTTATTAATATTGCTTCTATTTAAACGATTTCCAACGATCTAAAATGCTTGAAAATGCTTTATTTTAGCAAAACAGCACGTTTTGATTTTATTATGCGTTTTAACGCGTAAAAACAGCATAAAACGACGAATTTTTATTATTCGTTTTTGCCAATATTGCCGTATTTGAACGATTTCAAAGATCTAAAAATGCTTGAAAATGCTTATTTCCAGCAAAAAACAGCACGTTTTGAGCTTTATTCTGCGTTTTAACGCGCAAAACAGCACAAAACGACGAAATTTTTATTATTCGTTTTTATTAATATTGCGTCTATTTGAACGATTTCCAACGATTTAAAATGCTTGAAAATGCTTATTTTAAAGCAAAACAGCACGTTTTGGCTTTAATCTGCGTTTTAACGCGTAAAACAAAGCATGAAATGACGAATTTTTTTATTATTCGTTTTTATTACTATTGCTTCTATTTAAAACGATTTCAACGATCTAAAAATGCTTGAAAATGCTTTTATTTTAGCAAAACAGCACGTTTTGAGCTTTTAATCTGCGTTTTAAGTAAAACAGCATAAAAACGACGAAATTTTTAATATTCGTTTTATTAATATTGCTTCTCTATTTGTAAACGATTTCGCGATCTAAAATGCTTGAAAATGCTTATTTCAGCAAAAAACAGCACGTTTTGAGCTTTAATCTGCGTTTTAACGCGTAAAAACAGCATAAAAATGACGTAAATTTTATTATTCGTTTTTATTAATATTGCTTCTATTTAAACGATTTCAACGATCTAAAAATGCTTGAAAATGCTTATTTTAGCAAAACAGCACGTTTTGAGTTTTAATCTGCGTTTTAACGCGTAAAACAGCATAAAACGACCTGTAAATTTTATTATTCCGTTTTTATTTAATATTGCTTCTATTTGAACGATTTCAACGATCTAAAATGCTTGAAAATGCTTATTTTAGCAAAACAGCACGTTTCGAGCTTTTAATCTGCGTTTTAACGCGTAAAACAAAGCATAAAACGACGAATTTTTATTATTCGTTTTATTAATATTGCTTCTATTTGAACGATTTCAACGATCTAAATGCTTGAAAATGCTTATTTTAGCAAAAACAGCACGTTTCGAGCTTTAATCTTCGTTTTAACGCGTAAAACAAGTTAGCGTTCAATAAAATTTTTATTATTCGTTTTTATTAATATTGCGTCTATTTGAACGATTTCAACGATCTAAAAATGCTTGAAAATGCTTATTTTAGCAAAACAACACGTTTTGAGCTTTATTCGCGTTTTAACGCGTAAAACAGCATGTAAAAACGACGAAATTTTTATTATTCGTTTTTATTTTTGTATTGGGTGCCCATTTGAAACGATTTCAACGTGATCTAAAATGCTTCTGGAAAATGCTTATTTTAGCAAAAACAGCACGTTTTTGAGCTTTAATCTGCGTTTTAACGCGTAAAACAGCATAAAAACCGACGAATTTTTTATTATTCGTTTTTTTATTAATATTGCTTCTATTTGAACGATTTCAATGATCTAAAATGCTTGAAAATGTTTATTTTGCAGCAAAACAGCACGTTTTGAGCTTTAATCTGCGTTTTAACGCGTAAAACAGCATAAAAAAACGACGAAATTCTTTATTATTCGTTTTTATTAATATCGCTTCTATTTAAATGATTTCAACGATCTAAAACGCTTGGAAATGCTTATTTTAGCAAAACAGCACGTTTTGAGCTGTAATCTGCGTTTTAACGCGTAAAACAGCATAAAAAACGACGAATTTTTATTATTCGTTTTATTAATATTGCGTCTATTTGAACGATTTCAACGATCTAAAAATGCTTGAAAATGCTTATTTTGTGCATAACAGCACGTTTGAGCTTTAATCAGCGTTTTAACGCGTAAACAGCATAAAAACGAAGAAATTTTATTATTCGTTTTACAATATTGCGTCTATTTGAACGATTTCAACGATCTAAAAATGTTTGAAAATGCTTATTTTAAAACAGCACGTTTTGAGCTTTAATCTGCGTTTTAACGTAAAACAGCATAAAAACGACGAATTTTTATTATTCGTTTTTTATTAATATTGCTTCTATTTGAACAATTTCTAACGATCTAAAATGCTTGAAAATGTTTATTTTAGCAAAACAGCACGTTTTGAGCTTTAATCAGCGTTTCTTAACGCGTAAACAGCATAAAAAACGAAGAAATTTTGTATTATTCGTTTTTATTAATATTGCGTCTATTTGAACGATTTCAACGATCTAAAATGCTTGAAAATGCTTTTATTTTAGCAAAACAGCACGTTTTTGAGCTTTAATCTGCGTTTTAACGCGTAAAACAGCATAAAACGACGAAATTTTATTATTCGTTTTTATTAATATTGCTTCTATTTGAATGATTTCAACATCTAAAAATGCTTGGAAATGCTTATTTTGAAGCAAAACAGCACGTTTTGAGCTGTAATCCGTTTTAACGCGTAAAATAGTATAAAACGACGAATTTTATTATTCGTTTTTATTAATATTGCGTCTATTTGAACGATTTCAACGATCTAAAATGCTTTGAAAATGCTTATTTTAAAGCAAAAACAGCACGTTTGAGCCTAATCAGCGTTTTAACGCGTAAACAGCACAAAAACGAAGAAATTTTTATTATTCGCTGTTTTGGTTAATATTGCGTCTATTTGAACGATTTCAACGATCTAAAATGCTTGAAAATGTTTATTTTAGCAAAAACAGTTAATGTTTTGAGCTTTAATCTGCGTTTTAACGCGTAAGCAGCATAAAAACGACGAATTTTTTATTATTCGTTTTTATTAATATTGCTTCTATTTGAACGATTTCAACGATCTAAAATGCTTGAAAAATGCTTATTTTAGCAAAAACAGCAATGTTTTGAGCTTTAATCAGCGTTTTAACGCGTAAAACAGCATATAAAACGAAGAAATTTTTTATTATTCGTTTTATTACTATTGCGTCTATTTGAACGATTTCAACGATCTAAAAATGCTTGAAAAATGCTTATTTTAGCAAAACGGCACGTTTTGAGCTTTATTCTGCGTTTTAACGCGTAAAACAGATAAAAACGACGAATTCTTCATTTTTATTAATATTGCGTCTATTTGAAATTTCAACGATCTAAAATGCTTTGGAGTGTAATGCTTTATTTTAGCAAAACAGCACGTTTTGAGCATTAATCTGCGTTTTAACGCGTAAACAGCATAAAACGACGAATTTTATTATTCGTTTTGTTTAATTGCTTTATTTGAACGATTTCAACGATCAAAAATGCGAAAATGCTTTTTTAGCAAAAACACGTTTTGAGCTTTAACAGCGTTTAACGCGTAAAACAGCATAAAAACGAAATAAAAACAACGAAATTTTTTTTTTCGTTTTTATTAATATTGCGCATTTAACGATTTCAACGACTAAAATGCTTGAAAATTTATTTTGCAAAACAGCAGTTTTATTTTTTAATCGGGTTTTTTAGGGAAAAAAAAAAAACGACGAATTTTTTTATTATTCGTTTTATTAATATTGCGCATTTGAACGATTTCAACGATCTAAAATGCTTGAAAATGTTATTTTGCAAAACAGCACTTTTTGAGTTTTTTCCCCGCGTTTTAACGCGTAAACAGCAAAAAAACGAAAAATTTTATTTTTCGTTTTTTTTTACGTTATTTGAACGATTTCAACGATCTAAAATGTTTTTGAAAATGCTTATTTTAGAAAAACAAGTTTTATTTAATCTGCGTTTTAACGCGTAAAACAGCAAAAAAACGAAAATTTTTTTATTATTCGTTTTTATTAATATTGCTTCTATTTGAACGATTTCAAGATCTAAAATGCTAAATTTGTTTTTTTGCAAAACAGCACGTTTTGAGTTTTAATCTGCGTTTTAACGGAAAACAGCAAAAAAACGACGAAATTTTTATTATTCGTTTTTTTTTAAATATTGCGTCTATTTGAACGATTTCAACGACCAGCTTGAAAATGCTTTTTTTAGATAACAGCACTTTTTGAGCTTTATTCTGCGTTTTAACGCGAAAACAGCAAAAAAACTACAAAATTTTTTATTATTCTTTTTTTTTTTTGCGTCCATTTAACATTTCAACGACTAAAATGTTGAAAATGCTTATTTTAGCAAAACAGCCGTTTTGAGTTTAATCTGCGTTTTAACGCGTAAACGCTAAAATGACGAATTTTTATTACGTTTTATTAATATTGCCATTTAAACGATTTCAACGATCTAAAACCCGAAAATTTTTATTTTCAAAACAGCACGTTTTGAGTTTTTTCGTTTTTTAACGGAAAACAGCAAAAAAAAACGAAAAATTTTTTATTATTCGTTTTATTTTTTGCGTCTATTTGAACGATTTCAACGATCTAAAATGCTTGAAAATGCTTTATTTTAGAAAAAAGATTTTTGAGCTTTAACGCGTTTTAACGCGAAAAAACAGCATAAAAATGACGAATTTTTATTATTCGTTTTTATCAATAGTTCATTTGAACGATTTACGTTTTAAAAAATGCGAAAATGCTTATTTTAGAAAAAACAGCACTTTTTGAGTTTAATCTGCGTTTAACGCGTAAAACAGCATAAAAAACGACGAATTTTTTTTTTTTTTAAATATTGCGCTATTTGAACGATTTCAACGATCTAAAATGTTAAAAAATTTTTAAGCAAAACAAGTTTTGAGTTTAATTGCTTTTTTAAGGGGAAAAACAGCATAAAACGACAAATTTTTTTATTATTCGTTTTTTTTAAATTTGCGACTATTTGAACGATTTAACGACCCCTTTAAAATGCTTAAAAAAC
>NW_027048619.1:0-8537 GCF_025399875.1 Dalotia coriaria | reverse complement strand
CGTTAAAACAATTAAAATCAAAACGGGCTGTTTGCTAAAATAAGCATTTTCAAGCATTTTAGATCGTTGAAATTATTCAAATAGAACAATATTAATAAAAACGAATAATAAAATTTCGTTTTATTGTTTACGCGTTAAAACGCAGATTAACTCAAAACGTGCTGTTTTGCTAAATAAGCATTTTAAGCATTTTAGATCGTTGAAGTCGTTCAAATAGACGCAATAAAACGAATAATAAAAATTTCGTCGTTTTATGCTGTTTTACGCGTTAAAACGCAGATTAAATAAAACGTGCTGTTTTGCTAAAATAAGCATTTTCAAGCATTTTAGATCGTTGAAATCGTTTATAGAAGCAATATTAATAAAAACGAATTAGAAAAATTCGTCATTTTATCTTGTTTACGCGTTAAAACGCAGATTAAAGCTCAAAACGTGCTGTTTTGCTAAAATAAGCATTTTCAACATTTTAGATCGTTGAATCGTCAAATAGACGCAATATTAATAAAAACAAATAATAAAATTTCGTCGTTTTATGCTGTTTTACGCGTTAAAACGCAGAATAAAACTCAAAATGCTGTTTTGCTAAAATAAGCATTTTCAAGCATTTTAGATCGTTGAAATCGTTCAAATAGAAGCAATATTAATAAAACGAATAATAAAAAATTCGTCGTTTTATGCTGTTTACGCGTTAAAACGCAGATTAAACTCAAAACGTGTGTTTTGCTAAAATAAGCATTTTCAAGCATTTTAGATCGTTGAAATCGTTCAAATAGACGCAATATAATAAAAACGAATAATAAAAATTCGTCGTTTTATGCTGTTTTACGCGTTAAAACGCAGATTAAAAGCTCAAAACGTGCTGTTTGCTAAAATAAGCATTTTCAAGCATTTTAGATCGTTGAAATCGTTCAAATAGAAGCAATATTAATAAAAACAAATAATAAAAAATTCGTCGTTTTTATGCTGTTTTACGAGTTAAAACACAGATTAAAAGCTCAAAACGTGCTGTTTTGCTAAAATAAGCATTTTCAAGCATTTTAGATCGTTGAAGTCGTTCAAATAGACGCAATAAAATAAAAACGAATAATAAACATTTCGTCGTTTTTATGCTGTTCTTACGCGTTAAAACGCAGAATAAAACTCAAAACGTGCTGTTTTGCTAAAATAAAGCATTTTCAAGCATTTTAGATCGTTGAAATCGTTCAAATAGACGCAATATTAATAAAAACGAATAAAAAATTCGTCGTTTTTATGCTGTTTTACGCGTTAAAGCGCAGATTAAAGCTCAAAACGTGCTGTTTTGCTAAAATAAGCATTTTCAAGCATTTTAGATCGTTGAAATCGTTCAAATAGACGCAATAAAAATAAAAACGAATAATAAAAATTTCGTCGTTTTTATGCTGTTTTACGCGTTAAAACGCAGAATTAAAGCTCAAAACGTGCTGTTTTGCTAAAATAAGCATTTTCAAGCATTTTAGATCGTTGAAATCGTTCAAATAGAAGCAATATTAATAAAAACAACTAATAAAAATTCGTCGTTTTATGCTGTTTTATGCGTTAAAACGCAGATTAAAACTCAAAACGTGCTTTTTGCTAAAATAAGCATTTTCAAGCATTTTAGATCGTTGAAATCGTTCAAATAGACACAATATAATAAAAAACGAATAATAAAAATTCGTCATTTTTATGCTGTTTTACGCGTTAAAACGCAGATTAAACTCAAAACGTGCTGTTTTGCTAAAATAAGCATTTTCAATCATTTTAGATCGTTGAAATCGTTCAAATAAACAATATTAATAAAAACAAATAATAAAAATTCGTCGTTTTATGCTGTTTTACGCGTTAAAACGCAGATTAAAAGCTCAATACGTGCTGTTTTGCTAAATAAGCATTTTCAAGCATTTTAGATCGTTGAAATCGTTCAAATAGACGCAATATTAATAAAAACGAATAATAAAAATTCGTCATTTTATGCTGTTTTACGCGTTAAAACGCAGATTAAAGCTCAAAACGTGCTGTTTTGCTAAAATAAGCATTTTCAAGCATTTTAGATCGTTGAAATCGTTCAAATAGACGCAATATTAATATAAAACGAATAATAAAAATTCGTCATTTTTGTACTGTTTTTACGCGTTAAAACGCAGATTAAAACTCAAAACGTGCTGTTTTGCTAAAATAAGCATTTTCAAAGCATTTTAGATCGTTGAAATCGTTTAAATAGAAGCAATATTAATAAAAACGAATAATAAAATTCGTCATTTTATGCTGTTTTACGGTTAAAACGCAGATTAAAGCTCAAAACGTGCTGTTTTGCTAATATAAGCATTTTCAAGTATTTTAGATCGTTGAAATCGTTCAAATAGACGCAATATTAATAAAAACGAATAATAAAAATTTCGTCGTTTTTATGCTGTTTTACGCGTTAAAACGCAGAATAAAGCTCAAAAACGTGCTGTTTTAAATTTTGTCGTTTTTTTCTTTTACGCTTAAAAACGAAAAAAAATAAAAGGTTTTTGTTTTAAAAAAAACCCAAAATTTTAAAAGAAATTTAAATAAGAAATTTAATAAAACAAATAATAAAATTTCGTCGTTTTATGCTGTTTTACGCGTTAAAGCGCAGATTAAAGCTAAAAACGTGCTGTTTTGCTAAAATAAGCATTTTCAAGCATTTTAGATCGTTGAAATCGTTCAAATAGACGCAATAAAATAAAAACGAATAATAAAAAATTTCGTCGTTTTATGCTGTTTTACGCGTTAAAACGCAGATTAAAGCTCAAAACGTGCTGTTTTGCTAAAATAAGCATTTTCAAGCATTTTAGATCGTTGAAATCGTTCAAATAGACGCAATATATAATAACGAATAATAAAATTTCGTCGTTTTTGTGTTTTACGCGTTAAAACGCGGAATAAAAGCTCAAAACGTGCTGTTTTGCTAAAATAAGCATTTTCAAGCATTTTGTAGATCGTTGAAATCGTTCAAATAGAAGCAATATTAATAAATGACGAATAATAAAAATTCGTCGTTTTATCGCTGTTTTACGCGTTAAAACGCAATTAAAGCTCAAAACGGGCTGTTTTGCTAAAATAAGCATTTTCAAGCATTTTAGATCGTTGAAATCATTCAAATAGAAGCAATATTAATAAAAACGAATAATAAAAATTCGTCGTTTTATGCTGTTTTACGCGTTAAAACGCAGATTAAAGAACTCAAAACGTGCGCTGTTTTGCTAAAATAAGCATTTTTAAGCATTTTAGATCGATGAAATCGTTCAAATAGAAGCAATATTAATAAAAAAACGAATAATAAAAATTCGTCGTTTTATGTTGTTTCTTGCGCGTTAAAAACGCAGATTAAAGCTCAAAACGTGCTGCTCTTTTGCTGCTAAAATAAGCATTTTCAAGCATTTTTAGATCGTTGAAATCGTTCAAATAGACGGGAATAAAAATAAAACGAATAATAAAAAAATTCCCCGTCAAGCCTTATGCTTTCGGTGTTTTACGCGTTAAAACGCAGAATAAAGCTTCAAAACGTGCTGTTTTGCTAAAATAAGCATTTCGCGTTTCCAGATCGCTGACCGTTCAAATAGACGCAATATTAATAAAAAACGAAGGTCAATGTAAAATTTCGTCGTTTTATGCTTTCGTTTTACGCGTTAAAACGCAGAATAAAGCTCTCAAAACGTGCTGTTTTGCTTAAAATAAGCATTTTCAAGTATTTTAGACGTTGAAATCGTTCAAATAGAAGCAATAAGCTAATAAAAAACGAATAATAAAAAATTGTCGTTTTATGTGCGCTGGTGTTTTACGCGTGTTAAAATCGCAGATTAAAAGCTCAAAACGTGCTGTTTTGCTTTTTTAAAATAAGTATTTTCAAGTATTTTGTGATCGTTGAAATCGTGTTCAAAATAGACGCAATACACAAAAAAAACGAATAATGTAAAATTTCATCGTTTTATGCTGTTTTACGCGTTAAACGGAAAGATTAAAGCTCAAAACGTTGTTTTGCTAAAATAAGCATTTTCGCGCATTTTAGATCGTTGAAATCGTTCAAATAGACGCAATATTAATAAAAACGAATAATAAAATTTCGTCGTTTTGCGCTGCTCTTTTACGCGTTAAAACGCAGAATAAAGCTCAAACGTGCCGTTTTGCTAAAAATAAGCATTTCTGCTATTTTAGATCGTTGAAATCGTTCAAATAGAAGCAATATTAATAAAAAACGAATAATAAAAATTCGTCGTTTTATGTTGGTGTTTTACAAGTTAAACGTAGTGATTAAAAGCTCAAAACGTGCTGTTTTGCTAAATAAGTATTTCTACATTTTGTGATCGTTGGAATGTTCAGCCAGACGCAATAAAAAATAAAAAATCTTAGTCAATAAAAAATTTCGTCGTTTTATGCTGTTTTACGCGTTAAAATCGCAGATTAAGCTCAAAACGTGCTGGTGCTTTATAAAATAAGTATTTTCAAGCATTTTGTGATCGTTGAAATCGTTCAAATAGAAGCAATATTAATAAAAAAACGAATAATAAAAATTCCCTCGTCGTTTTGCTGTTTTACGCGTTAAACGCAGATTAAAAGCTCTCAAAACGTGCTGTTTTGCTAAAAAAAACATTTTCAAGCATTTTAGATCGTTGAAATCGTTTTTATAAAAACTTTGGTAAAACGAATTGGGAAAAATTTATTTTTTGGCTTTTTTTTACGCTTTAAAAACGCAGATTAAAGCCCCCAAAACGTGCGGGGCTAAAGTAAGCATTTTCAAAGATTTTAGATCTTTGGGAAATCCCCAAAAAGGGGGACGAATATTAAAAAAAAAACAAATAAAAAAAAAATTTTTTTCCTTTTTTATGCGGGTTTTTACGCTTTAAAAAACGCAGAAAAAAACCTTAAAAACGTGCTGTTTTGTTTAAAAAAAAGCTTTTTTCAAGATTTTAGATCTTTTGAAATCGTTCAAATGAAGCAATATTAAAAAAAAACGAATAAAAAAAAATTCGTCGTTTTTTCCCGTTTTACGCGTTAAAACGCAGTTTAAAAAGCTAAAAAACGTGTTGTTTTGCAAAATAAGCATTTTCAAGCATTTTAGATCGTTGAAACCCGTTCAAATAGAGGGGCCTTTAATTAAAAAAACAATAAAAAAAAATTCGTCGTTTTATGTTTTTTTACGCGTTTAAAAACGCAGATTAAAGCTCAAAACGTGCTTTTTTTGCAAAAATAAGCATTTTCAAGCTTTTTTGGATCGTTGAAATCTTTTAAAAATAAAACAATATTAAAAAACGAATAAAAAAAAAATTCGTCGTTTTATGCTGTTTTACGAGTTAAAACGCAGTTTAAAAACTCAAAACGTGCTGTTTTGCTAAAATAAGCATTTTCAAGCTTTTTAGATCGTTGAAATCGTTCAAATAGCCCCGCAATAAAAAAAAAAAACGAATAATAAAAATTTCGTCTTTTTTAATGTTTTTTTTCGCTTTAAAAAGGGGGGGAAAAAAAGCTAAAAACGTGCTGTTTTTTGTTTAAAAAAAAACATTTTCAAGCTTTTTTGGATCGTTGAAATTGTTCAAATAGACGAAAATTTTAAAAAAAACGAATAATAAAATTTTTTTCCTTTTTTATGCTGTTTTACGCGTTAAAAGGGGCAGTTTAAAAACTAAAAACGTGCTGTTTTCCCAAAATAAGCATTTTAAAGCATTTTAGATCGTTAAAAATCGTTCAAATAGACGCAATATTAAAAAAAAACAATAATAAAAAATTTTTTTTCCGTTTTTTTCCCTTTTACGCGTTAAAACGGGGGAAAAAAACTCAAAACGGCTTTTTTGCTAAAAAAAAGCTTTTTAAGCATTTTAGATCTTTGGGAAAATCGTTCAAATAAAAACAATATTAAAAAAATGACGAATAATAAAAATTCGTCGTTTTATGCTTTTTTACGCTTTAAAAAACGCAGTTTAAAAACTAAAAACGGGTTTTGTTTTCAAAATAAGCTTTTTTCAAGATTTTAGATCGTTAAAAGCATTCAAATAGAAGCAATATTAAAAAAAAAAAACGAATAATAAAAATTCGTCTTTTTTATGCTTTTTTACGCGTTAAAACGCAGATTAAAGTTCAAAACGTGCTTTTTTTTTGCAAAAATAAGCTTTTTCAAGCTTTTTTGATCGTTGAAATCGTTAAAATAGACGCAATTTTAAAAAAAACGAATAAAAAAAAACCCGTCTTTTTATGCTTTTTTCCCGTTAAAGCGCAGTTTAAAAAGCTCAAAACGTGCTGTTTTGCTAAAATAAGCATTTTCAAGCATTTTAGATCGTTGAAATCTTCAAATAGACGCAATATTAATAAAAACGAATAATAAAAATTTCGTCGTTTTATGCTGTTTTACGCGTTAAAACGCAGATTAAAGCTCAAAACGTGCTGTTTTGCTAAAATAAGCATTTTCAAGCATAGATCGTTGAAATCGTTCAAATAGAAGCAATATTAATAAAAACGAATAATAAAAATTCGTCGTTTTTATGCTGTTTTACGCGTTAAAACGCAGATTAAAGCTCAAAACGTGCTGTTTTTAAAATAAGCATTTTCAAGCATTTTAGATCGTTGAACTCGTTCAAATAGACGCAATAAAAATAAAAACGAATAATAAAAATTTCGTCGTTTTATGCTGTTTTACGCGTTAAAACGCAGAATAAAGCTCAAAACGTGCTGTTTTGCTAAAAATAAGCATTTTCAAGCATTTTTAGATCGTTGAAATCGTTCAAATAGACGCAATAAAAATAAAAACGAATAATAAAAATTTCGTGTTTTTATGCTGTTTTACGCGTTAAAACGCAGAATAAAAGCTCAAAACGTGCTGTTTTGCAAAATAAGCATTTTCAAGCGTTTTTAGATCGTTGAAATCGTTCAAATAGACGCAATATTAATAAACGAATAATAAAAATTTCGTCGTTTTATGCTGTTTTACGCGTTAAAACGCAGAATAAAGCTCAAAACGTCGTTTTGCTAAAATAAGCATTTTCAAGCATTTTAGATCGTTGAAATCGTTCAAATAGAAGCAATATTAATAAAACGAATAATAAAAATTCGTCTTTTTTATGCTGTTTTACGCTTAAAACGCAGATTAAACTCAAAACGTGCATGTTTTGCACAAAATAAGCATTTTCAAGCATTTTAGATCGTTGAAATCGTTCAAATAGACGCAATATTAATAAAAACGAATAATAAAAATTTCGTCGTTTTATGCTGTTTTACGCGTTAAAACGCAGATTAAAAAAACGTGCTGTTTTGCTTAAAATAAGCATTTTCAAGCATTTTTGATTGTTGAAATCGTTCAAATAGACGCAATATTAATAAAAACGAATAATAAAAATTTCGTCGTTTTATGCTGTTTTACGCGTTAAAACGCAGATTAAAAGCTCAAAACGTGCTGTTTCGCTAAAATAAGCATTTTTCAAGCATTTTAGATCGATGAAATCGTTCAAATAGAAGCAATATTAATAAAAACGAATAATAAAAATTCGTCGTTTTATGCTGTTTTACGCGTTCAAACGCAGATTAAAGCTCAAAACGTGCTGTTTTGCTAAAATAAGCATTTTCAAGCATTTTAGATCGTTGAAATCGTTCAAATAGACGCAATAAAAATAAAAACGAATAATAAAAATTTCGTCGTTTTATGCTGTTTTACGCGTTAAAAACGCAGATTAAAAGCTCAAAACGTGCTGTTTTGCTAAAATAAGCATTTCAAGCATTTTAGATCGTTGAAATCGTTCAAATAGAAGCAATATTAATAAAAACGAATAATAAAAATTTCGTCGTTTTATGCTGTTTTACGCGTTAAAACGCAGATTAAAGCTCAAAACGTGCTGTTTTGCTAAAATAGCATTTTCAAGCATTTTAGATCGTTGAAATCGTTTAAATAGAAGCAATATTAGTAAAAACGAATTAGAAAAAAATTCGTCATTTTATGCTGTTTTAAGCGTTAAAACGCAGATTAAAGCTCAAAACGTGCTGTTTTTGTAAAAGTAAGCATTTTCAAGCATTTTAGATCGTTGAAATCGCTCAAATAGACGCAATATTAATAAAAACAAATAATAAAAATTTCGTCGTTTTTTTTAGCTGTGTTACGCGTTAAAACGCAGAATAAAGCTCAAAACGTGCTGTTTTGCTAAAATAAGCATTTTCAAGCATTTTTGATCGTTGAAATCGTTCAAATAGAAGCAATATTAATAAAAACGAATAATAAAAATTCGTCGTTTTTATGCTTGTTTTACGCGTTAAAACGCAGATTAAAGCTCAAAACGTGTTGTTTTGCTAAAATAAGCATTTTCAAGCATTTTAGATCGTTGAAATCGTTCAAATAGACGCAATATTAATAAAAACGAATAATATAAAATTCGTCGTTTTATGCTTTTACGCGTTAAACGCAGATTAAAGCTCAAAACGTGCTGTTTTGCTAAAAATAAGCATTTTCAAGCTTTTTTAGATCGTTGAAATCATTCAAATAGAAGCAATATTATAAAAAAACGAATTAAATTGTCGTTATTTTTAATTAAAACGAA
>NW_027048618.1:0-8539 GCF_025399875.1 Dalotia coriaria | reverse complement strand
TTTAGTTCTTTATTAATATTGCATTGCATTTGAAAACAGCACGTTTTTGAGCTTTATTCTGTGTTTTAACGCAGTAAAACAGCATAAAAACGACGAATTTTTATTATCGTTTTTATTTTGCGTCTATTTGAAGATTTCACTGACTAAAAATTTGAAAATCTTATTTTAGCAAAACAGCAGTTTTGAGCTAATCTGCGTTTTCGTAAAACAGCATAAAACGACATTTATTATCGTTTTTATTTAATGCTTAATTCATTTAAATAAAAGCTTGAATGTTTTTTAGCAAAACAGCATTGACTTTAATTGCGTTTTATGTATGCGACATAAAACAAATTTACTATTCGTTTTTATTAATATTGCGTTATTTGAACACAACGATTTAATTTAAATCTGTAACTTATTTTAGCAAAAGCACGATTTGTTTATTCGTTTTAACGCGTAAAACACATAAAAACGACGAACTTTTTAATTTCTATTTATTTGAATAAATCGTTTTTTTAACGTTTTAACGCTAAAAGCTTAAAAACGACAAATTTTTATTCGTTTTATATATTGAAACTGACGATTTCAAGATTAAAATGGAGCTTTAATTGCAAACGCACTTTTAGCTTAAACACGTTAAACGTAAAAGTAATTATTCGCTTTTTTTATATTGTTTTATTAAACGTTTCTATGAACGATCCTAAAATGCTTGAAAATGCTTATTTTAGCAAAACGCAGTTTTGGTTTAATCTGCGTTTTAACGCGTAAAAACAATTTTAATTATTGCGTTTTTTTAATATTCTTTTTGAATATTTCACTATTTAAATTCAGATATATATTTGAAAAGCTACTTTTAGCACTTTGATTTATCTGCGTTTTATCGCGTAAAACAGCATAAAAAACGACGAAATTTTTATTATTCGTTTTTATTAATATTGCGTCTATTTGAACGATTTCAACGATCTAAAATGCTGAAAATGCTTATTTTTAGCAAAACAGCACGTTTTGAGTTTTAATCTGCGTTTTAACGCGTAAAACAGCATAAAAATGACGAATTTTTATTATTCGTTTTTTATTAATATTGCTTTATTTAAACGATTTCAACGATCTAAAATGCTTGAAAATGCTTATTTTAGCAAAACAGCACGTTTTGAGCTTTAATTGCGTTTTAACGCGTAAAACAGAAAAAACACGAAATTTTTATTATTCGTTTTTTTATATTGCTTCTATTTGAACGATTTCAACGATCTAAAATGGTTGAAAATGCTTATTTTAGCAAAACAGCACGTTTTGAGCTTTATTGCGTTTAACGCGTTAACGCATAAAACGACAATTTTTATAACGAATTTTATTTTCGTTTTTTTTGAACGCATTTGAACGATTTAAATCTAAAATGCTTTTTAGAAAAAGCTTTATTTTATCGTTTAACGTTTTAAGCTTAATCGTTTTAACGTGTAAAACGCATAAAACAGTAATTGTTTTATTATTCGTTTTTCAACGACCTAATTTGAAAATCTATTTAGCAAAAAGCAAATTTAGCTTTATCTGTTTTAACGAAAAACAGCATTTAAGCTTTACATCTTTTATTATCGTAAAACATGCATATAAACACAATTTTAATTATTCAGTTTAAAATGCTTCTATTTGAATTATTCAACGACAAATTTGTGCTTTAAACTGCTTTTTTAGCAAAACAGCAAAGACGAATTTTATTATTCGTTTTTATTACAGTATTACGCATTAAACAATTTTAACGTTATTGTTAAAATGCTTATTTTGCAAAACAGCACGTTTTACTATCTCGATTTAAGAAAACAGCAAAAAACGACGAAATTTTTGATTTTTTTTTGCGTTTAACGCGTATTAACGATTAAACGATCAAATGCTTATTATGTTTTTTATAATAAGCCTTTTGAGTTAATCTGGTTTTAACGTAAAAAATGTTATTTTAAGCAAAACAGCATTTTGTTTTTTAATATGCTTTAATTGACACAACATAAAAGCTGAAAATTTATTTTTTAAAATAGCGTTTATTTGAACGTTCAGCGTTAAACGCTTGAAAATGCTTATTTACAAAACAGCACGTTTTATTTTAATTGTTTAACGTTAATTGAAAATTCACGAATTCTAAATTTATTTTTATTTTAAATACGCATTTAAAGATTTACAGCGATCTAAAATGCTAAAACAATTAATTTAGCAAAACAGCACGTTTTGAGCTTTAATCTGCGCCTTTAACGCGCGTAAAATGCCATAAAAAACGACGAATCTTTTTATTATTCGTTTTTTATTAATATTGTTTCTATTTTGAAATCGAGATTTCAACGATCTAAAATGCTTGGAAAATGTTTTTACGTTAATGTTTTGAGCTTTAATCAGCGTTTTAACGCGTAAACAGCATAAAACGACAAATTTTTTATTATTCGTTTTTATTAATATTGCGTCATTTGAACGATTTCAACGATCTAAAATGCTTGTTTATTTCTGCTAAAACAGTAATGCGTTTTGAGCTTTAATCTGCGTTTTAACGGCGTAAAAACATATAAAAATGACGAATTTTATATTATCGTTTTTATTAATATTGTTTATTTAAACGATTTCAACGATCTAAAAATGCTTGAAAATGCTTATTTTGTAGCAAAACAGCATCGTTTTGAGCTTTATTCTGCGTTTTAATCGCGTAAAACAGCATAAAAACGACGAAATTTTTATTATTCGTTTTTATTTTATTGCGTCTATTTGAACGATTTCAACGATCTAAAAATGCTTGAAATTGCTGGCTGAAAGCAAAACAGCACGTTTTGAAAGTTTTGTCTGCGTTTTAACGCGTAAAACAGCATAAAAACGACGAAATTTTTATTATTCGTTTTTAATATTGCTTCTTATTTGAACGATTTCAACGATCTGCAAACGCTTGAAATGTTTATTTTAGCAAAACAGCACGTTTTGAGCTTTATTCTGCGTTTTAACGCGAAAACAGCATGTAAAAAACGACGAAATTTTTATTATTCGTTTTTATTAATATTGCGTCTATTTGAACGATTTCCAACGATCTAAAATGCTTTGAAAATGCTTATTTGCAGCAAAACAGCACGTTTTGAGTTTTAATCTGCGTTTTAACGCGTAAAACAGCATAAAAAATGACGAATTTTATTATTCGTTTTTTATTAATATTGTTTATTTAAACGTGATTTCAACGATCTGCACGCTTTGTGCACGCTTATTTTAGCAAAACAATGTTTTGAGTTTTAATCTGCGTTTTAACGTAAACAGAATAAAAACGACGAAATTTTATTATTATTCGTTTTTTTTTAATATTGCTTCTATTTGAACGATTTCAACGATTCAAATGTAGTTTGAAAATGTTTATTTTGTGCGCACGTTTTGAGCTTTAATCTGCGTTTTAACGCGTAAAACAGCATTACAAAAACGGCGAATTTTTACACCGTTCGCCTCGATGGTTATAACGCCTGAACGACCAAACGATCTAAAATGCTTGAAAATGCTTATTTTAGCAAAACAGCACGTTTTGAGCTTTATTCTGTGTTTTAACGCATAAGCGCATAAAAACGACGAAATTTTATTATTCGTTTTTATTTTATTGCGTTCTTATTTGAACGATTTCAACGACCCAAAAGCTTGAAAATGCTTATTTTAGCAAAACAGCACGTTTGAGCTTTAATCTGCGTTTAACGCGGGGAAACAGCATAAAAAACGACAAATTTTTATTATTCGTTTTATTAATATTGTTTTATTTGAACGAATTCAACGATTTAGAATGCTTCCTAAAAATGCTTTATTTCAGCAAAACAGCACGATTTGTGCTTTAATCTGCGTTTAACGCAAAACAGCATAAAACGACAAAATTTTTTATTATCTGCTTTTATTAATACGGTGCCTATTTGAACGATTTTTAACGATCTAAAAAATGCTTGAAAATGCTTATTTTAGCAAAACAGCACGTTTTGAGTTTTATTCTGCGTTTTAACGCGTAAAACAGCATAAAAACGACGAAATTTTATTATTCGTTTTTATTTTTATTGCGTCTATTTTTGAACGATTTCAACGATCTAAAATGCCGGAAAATGCTTATTTTAGCAAAAACAAGTTAATGTTTTGAGCTTTAATCTGCGTTTTAACGCGTAAAACAGCATAAAAACGACGTGAATTTTTATTATTCGTTTTTATTAATATTGCTTCTATTTGAACGATTTCAACGATCTAAAAATGCGCTTGAAAAATGCTTATTTTAAAGCAAAACAGCACGTTTTGAGCTTTAATCAGCGTTTTAACGCGTAAAACAGCATAAAAACGACGAAATTTTTACGGTCGTTTTTTATTAATATTGCGTCTATTTCCAACGATTTCAACGATCTAAAATGCTTGAAAATGCTTTATTTTGTAGCAAAACAGCACGTTTTGAGTTTTAATCTGCGTTTTAACGCGTAAAAATGCAGCATAAAAAATGACGAATTTTATATTATTCTCGTTTTTATTAATATTACTTCTGGCTTAAACGATTTCAACGATCTAAAAATGCTGGAAAATGCTTATTTTAGCAAAACAGCACGTTTTGAGCTTTATTCTGCGTTTTAACGCGTAAAACAGCATAAAACGACGAAATTTTTATTATTCGTTTTTATTTTATTGCGTCTATTTGAACGATTTCAACGATCTAAAATGCTTGAAATTGCTTATTTTAAAGCAAAACAGCACGTTTTGAGCTTTAATCTGCGTTTTTAAGCGTAAAACAAGTTAGCCAAAACGACGAAATGCATATTCGTTTTTTTAATATTGCTCTTATTTGAACGATTTCAACGATCTAAAACGCTTGAAAATGCTTATTTTAAAGCAAAACAGCACGTTTCGGAGTTTTATTCTGCGTTTTAACGCGTAAAACAGCATAAAACGACGAAATTTTTATTATTCGTTTTTATTTTTATTGCGTCTATTTGAACGGATTTCAACGACTTCAAAATGCTTGAAAATGTTATTTTGCGCAAAAACAGCACGTTTTGTGCTTTATTCTGCGTTTTAACGCGCAAACAGCACAAAACGACGAAATTCTTTTATTATTGGTTTTTTGGCTTTTATTGCGTCTATTTGAACGATTTCCAACGATCTAAAATGCTGGAAAATGCTTATTTTGTGCCCGCTACTGCGTTTTGAGCTTTAACCAGCGTTTAACGCGTAAAACAGCATAAAAAACGACGAAATTTTTATTATTCGTTTTTATTAATATTGCGTCTATTTGAACGATTTCAACGATCGCGCCGGTGTACCGTGCTTTACTTTAGCAAAACAGCACGTTTTGAGCTTTATCTGCGTTTTGGCGTAAAAACAGCATAAAAACGACGAATTTTTATTATTCGTTTTTTATTAATATTGCTTCTATTTGACCGATTTCAACGATCTAAAAATGCTTGAAAATGCTTATTTTAGCAAAACAGCGCACGCTGAGCGCTTTTAATCTGCGTTTAACGCGTAAACAGCATAAAACGACGAAATTTTGGCTATTCGTTTTTTTAACATGGTTTATTTGAACGATTTCAACGATCTAAAAACGCTTGAAAATGCTTATTTTAGCAAAACAGCACGTTTCTGGCTTATTCGCGTTTTAACGCGTAAAACAGCATGCGCCCACGGAAATTTTTATTATTCGTTTTTATTTTTTATTGCGTCTATTTGAAACTTATCACCGATCTAAAATGCTTGAAAATGCTTATTTTAAAGCAAAACAGCATCGTTTTGAGCTTTTATTCTGCGTTTTAACGCGTAAAACAGCATAAAACGACGAAATTTTCTTTATTATTCGTTTTTATTTTATTGCGTCTATTTGAACGATTTCAACGATTTTAAAAATGCTTGAAATGCTTTATTTTGTGCAAAAACAGTACGTTTGAGCTTTAATCTGCAGTTTTAACGCGCGTAAAATGCGCACAAAAATGACGAAATTTCGCCATTCGTTTTATTAATATTGCTTCTATTTAAACGATTTCAACGATCTGGGAAAATGCTTGAAAAATGCTTATTTTAGCAAAACAGCAATGTTTTGAGTTTTAATCTGCGTTTTAACGCGTAAACAGAACAAAAACGACGAAATTTTTATTATTCGTTTTTAATATTGTTTCTGGTCAACCTGATTTCAACGATCTGCAATGGTTGAAAATGCTTATTTTGTGCCAAAACAGCACGTTTTGAGCTTTAATCTGCGCGCTTTAACGCGCAAAACAGCACAAAAAAACGACGAATTTTTTATTATTCGTTTTTATTAATATTGCGTCTATTTGAACGATTTCAACGATCTAAAAATGCTTGAAAATGCTGGTCATAAAACAGCACGTTTTGTTTTATTCTGCGTTTTAACGCGTAAAACAGCATAAAAACGACGAAATTTTTATTATTCGCTTTATTTTTATTGCGTCTATTTGGAACGATTTCAACGACCTAAAAAAGCCAGCAAATGCTTATTTTAGCAAAACAGCACGTTTTGAGTTTTAATCTGCGTTTTAACGTGTAAACAGCAAAAACGACAGCCTCTTATTATCTGTTTTTATTAATATTGCTTCTATTTGAACGAATTCAACGATTTAAAATGCTTCAAAATGCTTATTTTAGCAAAACAGCACGATTTGAGCTTTAATCTGCGTTTTAACGCGTAAAACAGCATGTTCGACAAATTTTTATTATTCTCAGTTTTTGCCAATATTGCGTCTATTTGAACGCGATTTCAACGATCTAAAATGCTTGAAAAATGCTTATTTTGTGCTAAAACAGCACGTTTTTGAGCTTTATTCTGCGTTTTAACGCGTAAAACAGCATAAAAACGACGAAATTTTTATTATTCGTTTTTATTTTATTGCGTCTATTTGAACGGATTTCAACGATCTAAAATGCTTGAAAATGTTTATTTTAGCAAAACAGCACGTTTTGAGCTTTAATCTGCGTTTTAACGCGCGTAAAACAGCATAAAACGACGAATTTTATTATTCGTTTTTATTACGGCTTGCTTCTATTTGAACGATTTCAACGATTCAAAATGCTTTAAAACGTTTATTTTAGCAAAACAGCACGTTTTATTTTAATCAGCGTTTTAACGCGTAAAACAGCATAAAACGACGAAATTTTATTATTCGTTTTTATTAATATTGCGTCTATTTGAACGATTTCAACGATCTAAAATGCTTGAAAATGCTTATCGCCAAAAACAGCACGTTTTGAGCTTTAATCTGGCGTTTTAACGCGTAAAACAGCATAAAAATGACGAATTTTATATTATTCGTTTTTTATTAATATTGTTTATTTGAACGATTTCAACGATCTAAAATGCTTTCGAAAATGCTTATTTTAAAGCAAAAACAGCACGTTTGAGCTTTATTCCGCGTTTTAACGCGCAAAACAGCATAAAAAACGACGAAATTTTATTATTCGTTTTTATTTTTATTGCGTCTATTTGAACGTGATTTCAACGATCTAAAAATGCTTGAAATTGCTTATTTTAGCGAAAACAGCACGTTTGAGCTTTAATCTGCGTTTAACGCGTAAAACAGCATAAAAAACGACGAATTTTTTATTATTCGTTTTTGGTATTGCTTCTATTTGAACGATTTCAACGATCTAAAACGCTTGAAAAATGCTTATTTTAGCAAAACAGCACGTTTTGAGCTTTATTCCGCGTTTTAACGCGTAAAAACAGCATAAAAACGATTTAAATTTTTATTATTCGGTTTTTATTAATATTGCGTCTTATTTGAACGATTTTCAACGATCTAAAATGCTTGAAAATGCTTATTTAGCAAAAACAGCACGTTTTGAGTTTATTCTTCTGCGTTTTAACGCGTAAACAGCATAAAAACGACGAAATTTTTATTATTCGTTTTTTATTTTATTGCGTCTATTTGAACGATTTCAACGATCTAAAAATGCTTGAAAATGTTTATTTAAAGCAAAACAAAGCACGTTTGTTTTAATCTGCGTTTTAACCCGTAAAACAAAGCATAAAAACGACGAATTTTTATTATTCGTTTTTATTAATATTGCGTCTATTTGAACGATTTCAACGATCTAAAATGCTTGAAAATGCTTATTTTAGCAAAAACAGCACGTTTTATTTTAATCTGCGTTTTAACGCGAAAAACAGCATAAAAACGACAAATTTTTTATTATTCGTTTTTATTAATATTGCGTCTATTTGAACGATTTCAACGATCTAAAAGCTTGAAAATGCTTATTTTAAAAAAACAGCACGTTTTGAGTTTAACTGGTTTTAAGGGAAAACAGCATAAAACGACAAATTTTTTTTTTTCTTTTTTATTTATTGCTTCTATTTGAACGAATTCAACTTTTTTTGCTTAAAAATGCTTATTTAGCAAAACAGCACGTTTTGAGTTTAATCGGGTTTTCGGAAAAAACAAAAAAAAAAAGACAAATTTTTTTTATTTTTTTTATTAATAGTTCATTTGAACGAACCGATTTAAAATGCTTAAAAATGCTTTTTTTTAGCAAAACAGCACGTTTTGGGGTTTTTAATCTGCGTTTTAACGCGAAAACGTAAAAA
>NW_027048617.1:0-8547 GCF_025399875.1 Dalotia coriaria | reverse complement strand
TTCCGCGCAAAACAGCATAAAACGACGAATTTTTATTATTCGTTTTTATTAATATTGCTTCTATTTGAACGATTTCAACGATTAAAATGCTTGAAAATGCTTTATTTTAGCAAAACAGCACGTTTTATTTAAATCTGCGTTTTAACGCGTAAAACAGCATAAAAAAACGACGAATTTTTATTATTCGTTTTTATTAATATTGCTTCTATTTGAACGATTTCAACGATCAAAATGCTTGAAAATGCTTTTTGTAGCAAAACAGCACGTTTTGAGCTTGAATCTGCGTTTTAACGCGTATAACAGCATAAAACGACGAATTTTTATTATTCGTTTTTATTAATATTGCGTCTATTTGAACGATTTCAACGATCTAAAACGCTTGAAAATGTTTATTTTAGCAAAACAGCACGTTTTGAGCTTAATCTGCGTTTTAACGCGTAAAACAGCATAAAAACGACGAAATTTTTATTATTCGTTTTTATTGAAATTATTGCTGTCTATTCTGAACGAGTTTCACATGACTCAAAATGCTTGAAAATGCTTATTTTAGCAAAACAGCACGTTTTGAGCTTTAATCTGCGTTTTAACGCGTAAAACAGCATAAAAACGACGAAATTTTTATTATTCGTTTTTATTAATATTGCGTCTATTTGAACGATTTCAACGATCTAAAATGTTTGAAAATGCTTATATTTTAGCAAAAACAGCACGTTTTGAGCTTTAATCTGCGTTTTATCGCGTAAAACAGCATAAAAACGACGAAATTCTTTATTATTCGTTTTTATTAATATTGCGTCTATTTAAACGATTTCAACGATCTAAAATGCTTGAAAATGCTTATTTTAGAAAAACAGCACTTTTTGAGCTTTAATCTGCTTTTTAACGCGTAAAACAGCATAAAAAACGACGAATTTTTAATTCTTTTTTATTAATTTTGGGTTTCTATTTGAACGATTTCAACGATCTAAAATGCTTGAAAATGTTTTATTTTAGCAAAAACAGCACGTTTTGAGCTTTAATCTGCGTTTTAACGCTCAAAAGCAGCATAAAAAACGAAAAATTTTTATTATTCGTTTTTATTAATATTGCTTCTATTTGAACAATTTCAACGTCTAAAATGTTGAAAATGCTTTATTTTAGTAAAACAGCACGTTTGAGCTTTAATCTGCGTTTTAACGCGTTAAACAGCATAGAAACGACGAATTTTATATCGTTTTTATTAATATTGCGTCTATTTTGAACGATTTCAAGGGATCTAAAATGCTTGAAAATGCTTATTTTGCAAAACAGCAGTTTTAGCTTTAATCTGCGTTTTAACGCGTAAAACAGCAAAAAAACGACGAATTTTTATTATTCGTTTTTATTAATATTGTTTTTTGGAAACGATTTCAACGCTTAAAATGCTTGAAAATGCTTATTTTAGCAAAACAGCAAGTTTTGAGCTTTATTCTGCGTTTTAACCGTAAAACAGCATAAAAACGACGAAATTTTTTATTATTGGCTTTTTATTAATATTGCGACTATTTGAACGATTTCAACGATCTAAAAGGCTTGAAAATGCATTTTAGCAAAACAGCACGTTTTGAGTTTAATCTGCGTTTTAACGCGTAAAACAGCATAAAAACGACGAATTTTATTATTCGTTTTTATTAATATTGCTTCTATTTGAAACGATTTCAACGATCTAAAATACTTGAAATGTCATTTTAGAAAAACAGCACGTTTTGAGCTTTAATCTGCGTTTTAACGCGTAAAACAGCATAAAAACGACGAAATTTTTATTATTCTTTTTTATTAATATTGCGTCTATTTGAACGGTTTCAACGATCTAAAATGCTTTAAAAATGCTTATTTTAGCAAAACAGCACGTTTTGGCTTTAATCTGCGTTTTAACGCGTAAAACAGCATAAAACGACGAATTTTTTTATTATTCGTTTTTATTAATATTGTTCTATTTGAACGATTTCATCGATTAAAATGCTTGAAAATGCTTTATTTTAGCAAAACAGCACGTTTTGAGCTTTAATCTGCGTTTTAACGCGTAAAACAGCATAAAACGACGAAATTTTATTATTGTTTTTATTAATATTGCTTCTATTTGAACGATTTCAACGATCTAAAATGCTTGAAAATGCTTATTTTAGCAAAACAGCACGTTTTGAGTTTAATCCGCGTTTAACGCGTAAAACAGCATAAAAACGACGAATTTTTATTATTCGTTTTTATTAATATTGCTTCTATTTGAACTATTTCAACGATCTAAAATGCTTGAAAATGCTTATTTTAGCAAAACAGCACGTTTTGAGCTTTAATCTGCGTTTTAACGCGTAAAACAGCATAAAAACGACGAAATTTTTTATTTTTCCCGTTTTTCAATATGCGTCTATTTGAACGATTTCAACGATCTAAAATGCTTGAAAATGCTTATTTTAGCAAAACAGCACGTTTTGAGCTTTAATCTGCGTTTTAACGCGTAAAACAGCATAAAAACGACGAATTTTTATTATTCGTTTTATTAATATTGCTTCTATTTGAACGATTTCAACGATCTAAAATGCTTGAAAATGCTTATTTTAGCAAAACAAGCACATTTTGAGCTTTAATCTGCGTTTTAACGCGTAAAACAGCATAAAACGACGAATTTTTATTATTCGTTTTTATTATATTGTTCTATTTGAACGATTTCAACGATCTAAAATGCTTGAAAATGTTTATTTCAGCAAAACAGCACGTTTTGAGCTTTAATCTGCTTTTTAACGCGTAAAAAACAGCATAAAAACGACGAATTTTATTATTCGTTTTTATTAATATTGCGTCTATTTGATCGTACTTCAACGACCAAAATTGGAAAATGTTTTCTATTTTAGCAAAAACAGCACGTTTTGAGTTTTAATCAGCGTTTAACGCGTAAACAGCATGTAAAAACGACGAAATTTTTATTATTTGTTTTTTATTAATATTGCGTCTATTTGAACGATTTCAACGATCTAAAATGTTTGAAAAATGCTTATTTTAGCAAAACCGCACGTTTTGAGCGCTTTAATCAGCGTTTTAACGCGTAAAACAGCATAAAAAAACGACGAATTTTTATTATTCGTTTTTATTAATATTGCTTCTATTTGAACGATTTCAACGATCTAAAAATGCTTGGAAATGCTTATTTTAGCAAAACAGCACGTTTTGAGCTTTAATCTGCGTTTTAACGCGCAAAACAGCATAAAAAATGACGAATTTTATTATTCGTTTTTATTAATATTAAGTCAATTTGAACGATTTCAACGATCTAAAAATGCTGAAAATGCTGCATTTTAGCAAAACGCCGTTTTGAGCTTTTAATCTGCGTTTTAACGCGTAAAACAGCATAAAAAACGACGAATTTTTTAATATTCGTTTTATTAATATTGCGTCTATTTGAGATTTCAACGATCTAAAAATGCTTGGAAATGCTTATTTTAGCAAACAGTATCGTTTTGAGCTTTAACGTGCCTTTAACGCGTAAAACAGCATAAAAACGACGAATTTTATTATTCGTTTTTATTAATATTTCTTCAATTTGAACGATTTCAACGTGATCTAAAATGCTTTGAAAATGCGACGTAGCAAACAGCACGTTTTGAGCTTTAATCTGCGTTTAACGCGTAAAACAGCACAAAACGACGAATTTTTATTATTCGTTTTTATTAATATTGTCGTATTTGAAACGGATTAACGATCTAAAATGCTTGAAAATGTTATTTTAGCAAAACAGCACGTTTTGAGCTTTTAATCTGCGTTTTAACGCGTAAACAGCATAAAACGACGAAATTTTATTATTCGTTTTATTAATATTGCGTCTATTTGAACGATTTCAATGATCTAAAAATGCTTGAAAATGCTTATTTTAGCAAAAACAGCACGTTTTGAGTTTTAATCTGCGTTTAACGCGTAAAACAGCATTAAAACGACGAATTTTTATTATCTGTTTTATTAATATTGCTTCTATTTGGAACGATTTCAACGATCTAAAATGCTTGAAAATGCTTATTTCGCAAAACAATCACGTTTTGAGCTTTAATCTGCGTTTTAACGCGTAAAAACAGCATAAAACGACGAATTTTTATTATACGTTTTTATTAATACTGCTTCTATTTGGAACGATTTCAACGATCTAAAAATGCTTAAAAATGCTTATTTTAGCAAAACAACACGTTTTGAGCTTTTAATTCAGTTTTAACGGCGTAAAACAGGATAAAACGACGCAATTTTATTATTCGTTTTTTATTAATATTGCGTCTATTTGAACGATTTCAACGATCTAAAATGCTTGAAAATGCTTATTTTAGCAAAACAGCACGTTTTGAGCTTTAATCCGCATTTTAACGCGAAAACAGCATAAAAACGACGAAATTTTTATTATTCGTTTCATTAATATTGCGTCTATTTGAACGATTTCAACGATCTAAAATGCTTGAAAAATGCTTATTTTAGCAAAAACAGCACGTTTGAGTTTAAATCTGCGTTTTAACGCGTAAACAGCATAAAAGACGAATTTTTTTATTATTCGTTTTTATTAATATTGCTTCTATTTAAAACGATTTCAACGATCTAAAACGCTTGAAAAAATGCTGCATGAAAGCAAAAACAGCACGATTTGAGTTTTAATCTGCGTTTTAACGCGTAAAATGTTAGCCAAAACGATAAAATTTTTTATTATTCGTTTTTATTAATATTGCTTCACATTTGGAGTTCCGATTTCAACGATCTAAAAATGTAAGCTTTAGAAAATGTTTATTTTAGCAAAACAGCACGTTTTGAGTTTAATCTGCTTTTTAACGCGTAAAACAGCATAAAAACGACGAATTTTTTATTATTCGTTTTATTAATATTGCGTCTATTTGATCGATTTCAACGATCTAAAATGCTTGAAAATGCTATTTTAGCAAAACAGCACGTTTTGAGTTTAATCAGCGTTTTAACGCGTAAACAGCATAAAACGACGAAATTTTACGGTTTGTTTTATTAATATTGCGTCTATTTGAACGATTTCAACGATCTAAAATGTGCTTTGAAAATGCTTTATTTTGCTAAAACAGCACGTTTTGAGCTTTAATCAGCGTTTTAACGCGTAAAACAGCATAAAACGACGAATCTTTTATTATTCGTTTTTATTAATATTGCTTCTATTTGAACGATTTCAACGATCTAAAAATGCTTGGAAATGCTTATTTTAGCAAAACAGCACGTTTGAGCTTTCAATCTGCGTTTTAACGCGTAAACAGCATAAAAACGACGAATTTTTATTATTCGTTTTTATTAATATTGCGTCTATTTGAACGATTTCAACGATCTAAAATGCTTGAAAATGCTTTTAGCAAAAACAGCACGTTTTGTGCTTTAATCTGCGTTTTAACGCGTAAAACAGCATAAAACGACGAATTTTTATTATTCGTTTTTTATTAATATTGCTTCTATTTAAACGATTTCAACGATCTAAACGCGAAAATGCTTAGCAAAACAGCACGATTTGAGTTTTAATCTGCGTTTTAACGCGAAAACAGCATAAAAACGACGAAATTTTTTATTCGTTTTTTAATATTGCTTCTATTTGAACGACAACGATCTAAAATGCTTGAAAATGTTTATTTTGAAAACGACTTTTCAATCTGCTTTAACGCGTAAAAAGATAAAAACGACGAATTTTTTTTTTCTTTTTTTATTAATATTGGCATTTACGATTTCAACGATCTAAAAAGCTTGAAAAGCTTATTTTAGCAAAACAGCACGTTTTGATTTTTAATCAGCGTTTTAACGCGTAAAACAGCAAAAAAAACGACAAAATTTTTTATTATTTGTTTTATTAATATTGCGTCTATTTGAACGATTTCAACGATCTAAAATGCTTGAAAATGTTTTTATTTTAGAAAAAACAGCACGTTTTGATTTAATCGCTTTTTAAAGGGTAAAACAGCATAAAAACGACGAATTTTTATTTTTCTTTTTTATTAATATTGCTTCTATTTGAACGATTTCAACGACAAAATGTTTTTGAAATGCTTATTTTGCAAAACAGCACGTTTTGAAATCTGCGTTTTAACGCGAAAAACGGGCATAAAAACGACGAATTTTATTATTCGTTTTTTTAATATTGCGTCTATTTGAACGATTTCAACGATCTTGCTTGAAAATGTTCCCCTTTAGAAAAAACACCCGTTTTAGTTTTTAATCTGCGTTTTAACGCGTAAAACAGCAAAAAAAACGACAAATTTTTTTTATTATTCGTTTTTATTAATATTGCGTCTATTTGAACGATTTCAACGATCAAAATGCTTGAAAATTTTTATTTTAGCAAAAAGCCGTTTTGAGCTTTATTCTGCGTTTTAAGGGAAAAACAGCAAAAAAAACACAAAATTTTTATTATTCGTTTTTTTTTTATTGCGTCTATTTGAACGATTTCAAGATCTAAAATGTTTGAAAATTTTATTTTGCAAAAAGAGTTTTGAGCTTTAATTGCTTTTTAAACGCGTAAAAAGCAAAAAAACGACGAAATTTTTTTATTATTCTTTTTTATTAATATTGCGCTATTTGAACGATTTCAACGATCTAAAATGCTTAAAAAATGCTTATTTTAGCAAAACAGCACGTTTTGAGCTTTAATCTGCGTTTTAACGCGAAAAACAGCAAAAAAAACGACGAATTTTTTTATTATTCGTTTTTATTAATATTGCGCTATTTGAACAATTTCAACGATCTAAAATGCTTGAAAATGCTTTATTTTAGAAAAACGACGTTTTGAGTTTTTAATCTGCTTTTTTAACGCGAAAAACAGCATAAAACGACAAATTTTTTATTATTCTTTTTTTATTAATATTGTTCTATTTAACTTTTCAACGATCAAAAATGCTTAAAAATGCTTTTTTTAAAAAAAAGCAGTTTTGAGTTTAACGCGTTTTAACGCGAAAAAAACAGCATAAAACGACGAAATTTTTTATTGTTTTTATTTATTGCGTCTATTTGAACGATTTCAACGATAAAAATGCTTGAAAATGTTTTTATTTTAGCAAAACAGCACTTTTTGAGTTTAATCTGCGTTTTAAGGGGAAAAACAGCAAAAAAACGACGAATTTTTATTTTTCGTTTTTATTAATATTGTTTCTATTTAACGATTTCAACGATCTAAAATGCTTGAAAATGCTTATTTTGAAAAAAGAGTTTTGAGTTTAATTTGCGTTTTAACGCGTAAAACAGCATAAAACGAAAAATTTTTTTATTTTTCGTTTTTATTAATATTGCCAATTTAACGATTTAACGATCAAAAATGCTTGAAAATGCTTATTTTGCAAAAAGCACGTTTTGAGCTTTAATCTGCTTTTAAGGGTAAAACAGCATAAAACGACGAATTTTTTATTTTTCGTTTTATTAATATTGCGTCTATTTGAACGATTTCAACATCTAAAATGCTTAAAAAATTTTTTTTAAAAGCAAAAAAAGGTTTTGAGTTTAATCTGCGTTTTAACGCGTAAAACAGCATAAAAACGACGAATTTTTATTATTTTTTTTATTAATATTTCTATTTGAACGATTTCAACGATCAAAAAAATGTTTGGGAAATGCTTTTTTTAAAAACGAGTTTTATTTTTTAATCTGCGTTTTAACGCGTAAAACAGCAAAAAAACGACGAATTTTTATTATTCGTTTTTATTAAATTGCGCTATTTGAACGATTTCAACGATCTAAAATGTTTAAAAAATGTTTTAGAAAAAAAGCACGTTTTGAGTTTAATCTGCTTTTTAACGCGTAAAAAGAAAAAACGACAAATTTTTTTATTATTCTTTTTTATTAATATTGCGTCTATTTGAACGATTTCAACGATCTAAAATGTTTTGTGTTTTTATTTTAGCAAAACAGCACGTTTTGAGCTTTATTCTGCGTTTTAACGCGTAAAACAGCATAAAAACGAAAAAATTTTTTATTATTCGTTTTTTTTTTTATTGCGTTATTTGAACGATTTCAACGATCTAAAAATGCTTGAAAATCTTTATTTTAGCAAAACAGCACGTTTTGAGTTTAACTGCTTTTTAACGCGAAAAAACAGCAAAAAAAACGACGAAATTTTTATTATTCTTTTTTATTAATATTCCCTTTTCTTTTCCCCAACGATCTAAAATGTTTGAAAATGCTTATTTTGCAAAAGCAGTTTTGAGCTTTAATTTGCGTTTTAACGAAAAAACAGCATAAAAACGAAAAATTTTTTATTATTCTTTTTTATTAATATTTTTTCAATTTGAACGATTTCAACGATCTAAAATGCTTGAAAATGCTTATTTTACAAAACAGCACGTTTTGAGCTTTAATCTGCGTTTTAAGGGAAAAAACAGCATAAAAAACGACAAATTTTTTTTATTATTCTTTTTTTATTAATATTGCGCTATTTGAACGACAAATCTAAAATGCTTGAAAATGCTTTTTTTAGAAAAACAAGTTTTGAGTTTTAATCTGCTTTTTAAACCCGGTAAAAACAGCATAAAAACGACGAATTTTTATTATTCGTTTTTTTTAAATTTTTTTTGC
>NW_027048616.1:0-8552 GCF_025399875.1 Dalotia coriaria | reverse complement strand
TTTATTATTTCGTTTCGTTTGCCAACTTTGCTATTTTTAAAAAGCGTTCTCAGCTTTAATCTGCGTTTTAACGCGTAAAACAGGATAAAAACGACGATTTTTTATTATTCGTTTTATTAATTTTCTTCTTTTGAAGGGTTCAACGATCAAAATGCGAAATACTTATTTTAGAACCGTTTTGAGCTTAATCTGCGTTTTAACGCGTAAACAACATAAAAGGGCAAGAATTTTTATTTTTCCCGTTTATTAATTGCGTCTATTTGAACGATTTCAACGACAATTTTTGAAAATTAATATTTTAAAACAGCACGTTTTGAGCTTTAATCTGCTTTTTAACGCGTAAACAGCATAAAACGACGAATTTTTTATTATTCTTTTTTATTAATATTTCTTCAATTGAACGATTTCAACGATCAAAATGCTTTAAAATGCGTTTTAGCAAAACAGCACGTTTGAGCTTTAATCTCCGTTTAACGCGTACTGCATAAACGGCGAATTTTTTTAAATTCGTTTTTTTTAATATTGCGCCTTTAAACGATTTCAACGATCTAAAATGCTTGAAATGATTATTTTAGCAAAACAGCACGTTTTGAGCTTTAATCTGCGTTTAACGCGTAAAACAATAAAATCGACAATTTTTATTATTCGTTTTATTAATTTGCTTTATTTGAACGATTTCAACGATCAAAATTTTGGCGAAAATGCTTTTTACGCAAAACAGCACGTTTTGAGTTTTTAATCTGCGTTTTAACGCGTAAAACGGCATAAAATGACGAAATTTTAATTATTCGTTTTTAATATTGCGTCTATTTGAACGATTTCAACGATCTAAAATGCTTGAAAATGATTATTTTAGCAAAACAGCACGTTTTGAGTTTTAATCTGCGTTTTAACGCGTAAAACAGCATAAAACGACGAATTTTTTATTATTTGTTTTATTAATATTGCTTCTATTTGAACGATTTCAACGATCTAAAATGCTTGAAAATGCTTATTTTAGCAAAACAGCACATTTTGAGCTTTTAATCTGCGTTTTAACGCGTAAAACAGCATAAAAACGACGAATTTTTATTATTCGTTTTTATTAATTGCGTCTATTTGAACGATTTCAACGATCTAAAACGCTTGAAAATGATTATTTCAGCAAAACAGGCACGTTCTGAGCTTTAATCTGCGTTTTAACGCGTAAAACAGGATAAAACGACGAATTTTTATTATTCGTTTTTATTAATATTTCTTCTATTTGAACGATTTCAACGATCTAAAATGCTTGAAAATCTTTATTTTAGCAAAACAGCACGTTTTGAGCTTTAATCTGCGTTTTAACGCGTAAAACACATAAAAACGACGAAATTTTTATTATTCGTTTTATTAATATTGCGTCTATTTGAACGATTTCAACGATCTAAAATGCTTGAAAATTAATATTTTAGCAAAACAGCACGTTTTGAGCTTTTAATCTGCGTTTTAACGCGTAAAAACAGCATAAAAACGACGAATTTTTATTATTCGTTTTTTTAATATTTCTTCAATTGAACGATTTCAACGATCTAAAATGCTTTAAAATGCTGATTTTAGCAAAACAGCACGTTTTGAGCTTTAATCTCCGTTTTAACGCGTAAAACTGCATAAAACGACGAAATTTTTATTATTCATTTTTATTAATATTGCGTCTATTTGAACGATTTCAACGATCTAAAATGCTTGAAAATGATTATTTTAGCAAAACAGCACGTTTTGAGCTTTAATCTGCGTTTTAACGCGTAAACAGCACAAAAACGACGAAATTTTATTATTCGTTTTTATTAATATTGCGTCTATTTGAACGATTTCAACGATCTAAAATGCTAAAATGATTATTTAAAAACTCACGTTTTGAGCTTTAATTGCGTTATATTGCGCGTTAAAACGATTTAAAACGACGAAAATTTAATTCGTTTTTTGCAAATTTTTCTATTTGAGTTTCACTGCGTTTAAAAGCTGAAAATGCCAAATACAAAATTTTTTTATTGTTTAATTCTTTCGGTTAACGATTTAACATCAAAAGTGAAAATTATTATTTTTGTTAAATTGACGTTTTTAAGTTTCAACGATTTAAACGCTAAGAAAATGATTATTTTAGCAAATTAGATTTTTTGTTTTAATCTGCTTTTAAGCGTAAACGACTAAAATGCTGAATTTTATTTTAGTTTTTATTAATTTTGCTTTAATTTAACGTTTAAACGTTAAAATCGAAAATTTATTATTGTCTTAATTTGAGCTTTTAATCTGATTTAACGACTAAAATGTTAAAAGATTATTTTAGAAAACGCATTTGCGTTTTTTTAATTGCGTCTAGTTTAACAGATTTCGACGAATTTTTATTATGCGTTTAATATATTTTATAAAACGTATTTAATATCAATTGCTTAAAAGCTATTTAAAAATAGCATTTTATTTTTTTAATTGGTTTATTTGAAACAGTTTAAAAGACGAAATTTTATATCGTTTTTATTATTTGCGTAATGAACGTTCATTTGAGCTTTAATGTGAAATTATAATTTTAAAAACAGCAGTTAAAACGAGAATTTTATCTGTCTTTTTAACGCGTAAAACGCTAAAATGACGAATTCAATCTAAAATGCTTAAAAATTGCTTCTTTTGACGATTCAACGATCTAAGTTTGAAAATGCGTTTTTTAGCAAAACGAACGTTTTAGTTAATCTGCGTTTTATTCGGTTAAATATAAAGCGACAAATTTGAATTTCCTTCTAAAATATTGCGTAAATTGAATTTTAGCAAATCAAAATGCTTGAGATTGCTTATTTTAGCAAACAGCGTTTAAACATAAAACAGTTTTTATAATTTGTTTTTATTAAGAAATTTTTAATTATGAACGATTTCAAATCGATCTAACGCTTAAAATGCTTAAATTTTAAAAGCTATTTTAGCTTTAATCCGTTTTAACGTTAAACTGCATAAAACGAAAATTTTATTATCGTGTTTTTATTATTGTTTTTTGAACGTATTTACATTAAAACGTTTAAATGATTATTGCTTAAAAACGCTTATTTGAAGCTTTAATTGGTTTTAACGCGTTAAAACGGTAAAACAGAAATTTTTTTATTATTTTTTATTAATTCTTTTAATTTGAATTTAACGAATCTAAAAGCTTGAAAATGTTATTTTAGCAAAACAGACGTTTGAGCTTTAATCTGCGTTTTACGGAAAACAGATAAAACGACGAATTTTTTATTATTCGTTTTTATTAATATTTGTCTATTTGAACGATTTACGATCTAAAATGCTTAAAATGAATATTTTAGCAAAAAGCACGTTTTGAGCTTTAATCTGCGTTTTAACGCGTAAAACAGCATAAAAACGACGAATTTTTATTATTCGTTTTTATTAATATTGCTTCTATTTGAACGATTTCAACGATCTAAAATGCTTGAAAATGCTTATTTTAGCAAAACAGCACGTTTTGAGCTTTAATCTGCGTTTTAACGCGTAAAACAGCATAAAACCGCGAAATTTTATTATTCGTTTTTATTAACATTGCGTCTTTTGAACGATTTCAACGATCTAAAGTGCTTGAAAATGATTATTTTAGCAAAACAGCACGTTTTGAGCTTTTAATCTGCGTTTTAACGCGTAAAACAGCATAAAAACGACGAAATTTTTTATTATTCGTTTTTATTAATATTGCGTCTATTTGAACGATTTCAACGATCTAAAATGCTTGAAAATGCTTATTTTAGCAAAACAGCACGTTTTGAGTTTTTAATCTGCGTTTTAACGCGTAAAACAGCATAACAACGACGAAATTTTTATTATTCGTTTTTATTAATTTTGCGTCTTTTTAAGGGTTTTTCCCAACGATAAAAAATGCTTAAAAATGATTATTTTAGCAAAACAGCACGTTTTGAGTTTTAATCTGCTTTTTAACGCGTCCAAAAAAAACGACAAAATTTTTATTATTCTTTTTTTATTAATATTGCGTCTATTTGAACGATTTAACCAAAATGTTTTGAAAATGCTTATTTTAGCAAAACAGCACGTTTTGAGTTTTAATCTGCGTTTTAACGCGAAAAACAGCCCAAAAAACGAGGGAAATTTTTTATTATTCGTTTTTTTTTAAATTTGGGGTCTATTTGAACGTTTTCCAAGGGTCTAAAATGCTTAAAAATGATTATTTTAGCAAAACAGCCGGGGTTTTAATCTGCTTTTGGGAACGCGAAAAAGGCAAAAAAAACGACGAATTTTTTTTTAAATTCTTTTTTTATTAATTTTTCCCATTTGAACGAAAACGACCAAAATGTTTGAAAATGCTGTTTTTGAAAACAGCACGTTTTGAGCTTTAATCTGCGTTTTAACGCGAAAAACAGCACAAAACGACGAAATTTTTATTATTCTTTTTTTATTAATTTGCGTCTATTTGAACGTTTTCCCAACGATCAAAAATGCTTAAAAAATGATTATTTTAGAAAAAACAGCACTTTTTGTTTTTTAATCTGCGTTTGAACGCGTAAAACAGCATAAAACGACAAAATTTTTATTATTCGTTTTTTTAATTTTTTCTTCTATTTGAACGATTTCAACGATCTAAAATCCCCAAAAAATGCTGTTTTTAGCAAAAACAGCACGTTTTGGGGTTTTAACGGTTTTAACGCGAAAAACGCATAAAACGACGAAATTTTTTATTATTCGTTTTTGTTAATTTCGTCCATTTGAACGATTTCAACGATCTAAAATTTTGAAAATGATTTTTTTTAGAAAAACAGCACTTTTTGAGCTTTAATCTGCGTTTTAACGCGAAAAACAGCATAAAATCGACAAATTTTTTTATTATTCTTTTTTTTTTTTAAATAGTTTCATTTGAACGATTTCAACGATCTTGCTTGAAAATGCTTTTTTTAGCAAAACAGCACGTTTTGAGCTTTAATCTGCTTTTTAAAAGCGTAAAAACATAAAACGACGAAATTTTTATTATTCGTTTTTTTTTTTTGGCGTCTATTTGAACGATTTAAACCATCTAAAATGCTTGAAAAATGATTTTTTTTAAAAACAAAACGTTTGAGCAAATTGCTTTTTAAACGGGGAAAAACAGCATAAAAATGCCCCAATTTTTATTATTCTTTTTTTATTAATATTGCTTCTATTTGAACGATTTCAACGATCTAAAATGTTTAAAAATGCTTATTTTCCCAAAACAAACGTTTTGAGTTTTAATCTGCTTTTTAAACCGTAAAAAAACATAAAACGACAATTTTTTTTATTATTCCTTTTTATTAATATTGCGTCTATTTGGGGGGAATTCAACATCTAAAATGCTTGAAAATGCTTATTTTAGCAAAACAGCACGTTTTGAGTTTTAATCTGCGTTTTAACGCGTAAAAGGGTAAAAAACGGGAAAAATTTTTTAATTATTCTTTTTTTTTTTTTAATTTTTCGTCTATTTGAAGGGTTTCAACGATCTAAAATGCTTAAAAAAATGATTTTTTTAAACAAAACAGAAACTTTTTGAGTTTTTTAATCTGCGTTTTAACGCGAAAAACAGCAAAAAAACGACAAATTTTTTTTATTATTTTTTTTTATTAATATTGCTTCTATTTGAAGGGTTTAAACGATCTAAAATGCTTAAAAAATGCTTTTTTTTAGAAAAACAGCACTTTTTGGGGTTTTTAATCTGCTTTTTAACGCGTAAAACCTTAAAAACGACAAAAATTTTTATTATTCGTTTTTATTAATATTGGGTCTATTTGAACAAATTTCAACGATCTAAAACGCTTGAAATGATTATTTTAGCAAAACAGAAACGTTCTGAGTTTTAATCTGCTTTTTAACGCGTAAAACAGGATAAAAACGCCCAATTTTTTTATTCTTTTTTTATTAATATTTTTCCTTTTTGGGAACGTTTAAAACGACCCCAAATCTTGAAAATACTTATTTTAGAAAAACAGCACGTTTAATTTTAAATTTGCGTTTAACGCGAAAAACAGCAAAAAAAACGACAAAAATTTTTTATTAGGGGGTTTTTTATTAAAAATTGCGTCTTTTGAACGTTTTCAACGATCTAAAATGCTTGAAAAATGAATATTTTAGAAAAACAGCACTTTTTGAGCTTTAATCTCGTTTTAAGGGTAAAACAATAAAACGACAATTTTTTTATTCGTTTTTTTAAATTTTTTTAATTAAACTTTTCAACGATCAAAAAATGCTTTGCTGATTTTGCAAAACGCACGTTTTGAGTTTTAATCTCCTTTTTAAGGGTAAACTGCAAAAAACGCGAATTTTATTATTCTTTTTTGTTAATATTGCGTCTTTTGGATTTCAACGATCTAAAATGCTTGAAAATGATTATTTTAGCAAAACAGCGTTTTGAGCTTTAATCTGCGTTTTAACGCGTAAAACAGCATAAAAACGACAAATTTTTTTATTATTCGTTTTTATTAATATTTCTTCTATTTGAACGATTTCAACGATCTAAAATGCTTGAAAATGCTGTTTTTAGCAAAACAGCACGTTTTGAGCTTTTAATCTGCTTTTTAACGCGTAAAAAAACATAAAAACGACGAAATTTTTATTATTCGTTTTTGTTAATATCCCGTCTATTTGAACGATTTCAACGATCTAAAATGCTTGAAAATGATTTTTAGCAAAACAGCTTTTTGAGCTTTAATCTGCGTTTTAACGCGTAAAACAGCATAAAATCGACAAATTTTTTATTATTCGTTTTATTAATATTGCTTCTATTTGAACGATTTCACGATCTAAAATGCTTGAAAATGCTTATTTTTAGCAAAACACACGTTTGAGCTTTTAATCTCGTTTTAACGCGTAAAACACATAAAACGACGAAATTTTTATTATTCGTTTTTATTAATATTGCATCTATTTGAACGATTTCAACGATCTAAAATGCTTGAAAATGATTATTTTAGCAAAACAGCACGTTTTGAGCTTTAATCTGCGTTTTAACGCGTAAAACCTAAAATGACGAATTTTTATTATTCGTTTTTATTAATAGCTTCTATTTGGAACGATTTCAACGATCTAAAATGCTTGAAAATGCTTATTTTAGCAAAACTGAACGTTTTGAGTTTTTAATCTGCGTTTTAACGCGTAAAACACAAAAAAACGACGAATTTTTATTATTCCTTTTATTAATATTGCGTCTATTTGAACAGATTCAACGATAAAATGCTTGAAAATGCTTATTTTTAGCAAAACAGCACGTTTTGAGCTTTAATCTGCGTTTTAACGCGTAAAACGGCATAAAACGGCAAATTTTTAATTATTCGTTTTTAATATTGCGTCATTTGAACGATTTCAACGATCTAAAATGCTTGAAAATGATTTTTTTTAGCAAAACAGCACGTTTTGAGCTTTAATCTGCGTTTTAACGCGTAAAACGGCAAAAAAACGACAAAATTTTATTATTCGTTTTATTAATATTGCGTCTATTTGAACGATTTCAACGATCAAATGCGAAAATGATTATTTTAGCAAAACAGCACTTTTTGAGCTTTAATCTGCGTTTTAACGCGTAAAACAGCATAAAAATGCGAATTTTTATTATTCTTTTTTATTAATATTGCTTCTATTTGAACGATTTCAACGATCTAAAATGCTTGAAAATGCTTTTTTTAGCAAAACAGCACTTTTTGGGCTTTAATCTGCTTTTAACGCGTAAAACACATAAAACGACGAAATTTTTATTATTCGTTTTATTAATATTGCGTCTATTTGAACGATTTCAACGATCTAAAACGCTTGAAATGATTATTTTAGCAAAACAGCGTTCTGAGCTTTAATCTGCGTTTTAACGCGTAAAACAGGATAAAACGACGAATTTTTTATTCGTTTTTATTAATATTTCTTCTATTTGAACGATTTAAACGATCAAAAATGCTTGAAAATGCTTATTTTAGCAAAACAGCACGTTTTGAGCTTTTAATCTGCGTTTTAACGGTAAACAGCATAAAACGACGAAATTTTATTATTTCTTTTTTTATTAATAGGTCTATTTGAACGATTTCAACGATCTAAATGGGAAAATGAATATTTTAGCAAAACAGCACTTTTTGAGCTTTAATCTGCGTTTTAACGCGTAAAGCAGCATAAAACGACGAATTTTTTTATTCGTTTTATTAATATTCTTCTATTTGAACGATTTCAACGATCTAAAATGCTTAAATGCTGATTTTTAGCAAAACACCCGTTTTGAGCTTTAATCTCCGTTTTAACGCGTAAAACTCCCCAAAAACGACGAAATTTTTATTATTCGTTTTGTTAATATTGCGTCTATTTGAACGATTTCAACGATCTAAAATGCTTGAAAATGATTATTTTAGCAAAACAGCACGTTTTGAGCTTTAATCTGCGTTTTAACGCGAAAAAACAGCATAAAATCGACGAATTTTTATTATTCGTTTTTATTAATATTGCTTCTATTTGAACGATTTCAACGATCTAAAATGCTTGAAAATGCTAATTTTAGCAAAACAGCACGTTTTGAGTTTAATCTGCGTTTTAACGCGAAAAACAGCATAAACGAGGGTTTTTTAACG
>NW_027048615.1:0-8564 GCF_025399875.1 Dalotia coriaria | reverse complement strand
TTTTTCCGTTTTTTTTTTTTATTGCGTCTTTTTGGGAAACGATTTCAACGTTTCCAAAAATGCTTAAAAAATGCTTTTTTTTTGGCAAAACAGCACGTTTTGAGTTTTAATCTGCGTTTTAACGCGTAAACAGCAAAAAAACGACGAAATTTTTTTTTATTATTCTTTTTTTATTAATATTGCGTCTATTTGAACGTTTTCCCAACCGATCAAAAAATGTTTTGGGTTGCTTATTTTGGGCAAAACAGCACGTTTTGAGCTTTTTTCCCGCTTTTTAAGGGCGAAAAAAACAGCAAAAAAACGCCCAAAAATTTTTTATTTTTCCCTTTTTTATTTTTTTTGGGTCTATTTGAACGATATCAACGATCAAAAGCTTGAAAATGCTTATTTTTAAAGCAAAACAGCACTTTTTGACCCTTTTAATCTGCTTTTTAACCCGAAAAAACAGCAAAAAAAACGACGAATTTTTATTTTTCTTTTTTTATTAATATTGCTTTATTGGAAACGTTTTCCCAAAATTCAAAAATGCTTGAAAATGTTTATTTTAAAGGAAAACAGCACGTTTTGAGTTTTAATCTGCTTTTTTTTAACGCGTAAAAAAAAAGAAAAAACGACAAATTTTTTTTATTATTCGTTTTTATTAATATTGCGTCTATTTGAGCGATTTCAACGATCTAAAAATGCTTGAAAATGCTTTTATTTTAGCAAAACAGCATGTTTTGAGTTTTAATCAGCGTTTTAACGCGTAAAACAGCATTAAAACGACGAAATTTTTATTATTCGTTTTTATTAATATTGCGTCTATTTGAACGATTTCAACGATCTAAAATGCTTGAGAAAAGTTTATTTTAAAGCAAAACAGCACGTTTTGAGCTTTAATCTGCGTTTTAACGCGTAAAATGTTACAAAAACGACGAATTTTATTAATCGTTTTTATTACTGGTTGCCGCATTTGAACGATTTCAACGATTCAAAAATGTTTGAAAATGCTTATTTTAGCAAAACAGCACGTTTTGAGCTTTATTCTGCGTTTAACGCGTAAAACAGCATAAAAAAACGACGAAATTTTTGTATTATTCGTTTTTATTTTTATTGCATCTATTTGAACGATTTCAACGATCTAAATGCTTGAAAATGCTTATTTTAGCAAAACAGCACGTTTTTGAGCTTTAACGGCGTTTTAACGCGTAAAACAGCATGTAAAACGACGAATTTTTATTATTCGTTTTTATTAATATTGCTTCTATTTGAACGATTTCAACGATCTAAAATGCTTTGAAAATGCTTATTTTAGCGAAACAGCACGTTTTGAGCTTTAATCTGCGTTTTTAACGCGTAAACAGCATAAAAAACGACGAAATTTTATTATTCGTTTTATTAATAATATTGCGTCTATTTGAACGCGATTTCAACGATCCAAAATGCTTCAGCCAAGCTGCCTTTAGCAAAAACGCACGTTTTGAGCTTTATTCTGCGTTTCGCGTAAAACAGCATAAAAACGACGAAATTTTATTATTCGTTTTTTATTTTATTGCGTCTATTTTGAACGATTTCAACGATCTAAAATGCTTGAAAATGCTTATTTTAGCAAAACAGCACGTTTTGAGTTTTAATCTGCGTTTTAACGCGTAAAACAGCATAAAACGACGAAATTTTTATTATTCGTTTTTATTAATATTGCGTCTATTTGAACGATTTCAACGTGATCTAAAATGCTTGAAAATGCTTTCTAGTATTTTAGCAAAACAAGCACGTTTTTATTTTATTCTGCGCTTTTAACGGGTAAAACAGCATAAAAACGACGAAATTTTTTATTATTCGTTTTTATTTTTATTGCGTCTATTTGAACGATATCAACGATCTTAAAAATGCTTGAAATGTTTATTTTAGCAAAACAGCACGTTTTGAGCTTTAATCTGCGTTTTAACCTCGTAAACAGCATAAAAACGACGAATTTTTATTATTCGTTTTATTAATATTGTTTGTATTGGAACGATTTCAACAATCTTAAAAATGCTTGAAAATGCTTTTATTTGAAGCAAAACAGCATCACGTTTGAGTTTTTAATCTGCGTTTTAACGCGTAAAACAGCATAAAAACGAATAGAATTTTTTATTATTCGTTTTATTAATATTGCGTCTATTTGAACGATTTCAACGATCTAAAATGTTTGAAAATGCTTATTTGGGCAAAACAACACTGCTTTGAGCTTTAATCTGCGTTTTTAACGCGTAAAACAGCATGTAAAAATGACGAATTTTTTATTATTCGTTTTTATTACTATTGCTTCTATTTAACGATTTCTTCAACGATCTATAATGCTTGAAAAATGTTTATTATTTTAGCAAAACAGCACGTTTTGAGCTTTAATCTGCGTTTTAACGCGTAAAACAGCATAAAAACGACGAAATTTTATTATTCGTTTTTATTAATATTGCGTCTATTTGAACGATTTCAACGATTTAAAATGCTTGAAAATGCTTATTTTAGCAAAACAGCACGTTTTGAGTTTTATTCTGCGTTTTAACGCGTAAAAACAGCATAAAACGACGAAATTTTTTTATTATTCGTTTTTATTAATATTGCGTCTATTTGAGCGATTTCAACGATCTAAAAATGCTTGAAATGCTTATTTTAGCAAAACAGCACGTTTTGAGTTTTAATCAGCGTTTTAACGCGTAAAACAGCATTAAAACGACGAAACTTTTATTATTCACTTTTTTATTAATATTGCGTCTATTTGTAATGATTTCAACGATCTAAAATGCTTGAGAAAAGCTTATTTTAGCAAAACAGCACGTTTTGAGTTTTAATCTGCGTTTTAACGCGTAAAACAGCATAAAACGACGAATTTTTATTATTCGTTTTTATTAATATTGCTCTATTTGAACGATTTCAACGGACATCTAAAATGTTTGAAAATGCTTTTTATTTTAGCAAAAACAGCACGTTTTGTGCGCTTTAATCTGCGTTTTAACGCGTAAAACAGCATAAACGACGATTATTTTTATTATTCGTTTTTATTAATATTGCGTCTATTTGAAACGATTTCAACGATCTAAATGCTTGAAAATGTTTATTTTAGCAAAACAGCACGTTTTGAGCTTTAATCTGCGTTTTAACGCAGAAAACAGCATAAAAAACGACGAATTTTATTAATCGTTTTTATTACTATTGCTTCATTTGAACGATTTCAACGATCTAAAATGCTTGAAAAATGCTTATTTTAAAGCAAACAAAAGAATGTTTTGAAGTTTTATTCTGCGTTTTAACGCGTAAAACAGCATAAAAACGACGAAATTTTTATTATTCGTTTTTATTAATATTGCGTCTATTTGAACGATTTCTTAACGATTCAAAATGCTTGAAAATGCTTATTTTAGCAAAAACAGCACGTTTTGAGCTTTAATCAGCGTTTTAACGCGTAAAACAGCATAAAAAACGACAAAAATTTTTTTATTATTCGTTTTTTATTAATATTGCGTCTATTTGAACGATTTCAACGATCTAAAATGTTTATGTTTTATTTTAGCAAAACAGCACGTTTTGAGTTTTAATCTGCGTTTTAATGCGTAAAACAGTATAAAAACGACGAATTTTTTATTATCTGTTTTATTAATATTGTTTCTATTTGAAACGATTTCAACGATCTAAAATGCTTGAAAATGATTATTTTAGCAAACAGCACGTTTTGAGTTTTAATCTGCGTTTTAACGCGTAAAGCAGCATAAAACGACGAAATTTTTATTATTCGTTTTTTATTAATATTGCGTCTATTTGAACGATTTCAACGATTTAAAAATGCTTGAAAATGCTTATTTTAGCAAAAACAGCACGTTTTGAGCTTTTATTCTGCGTTTTAACGGCAAAACAACAGCATAAAAACGACGAAATTTTTATTATTCGTTTTATTAATATTGCGTCTATTTGAACGATTTCAACGATCTAAAGCCGCTTGAAAATGCTTTATTTTAGCGCAAAACAGCACAAATGTTTTGAGCTTTATTCTGCGTTTTAACGCGTAAAACAGCATAAAACGTGACGAAATTCTTTTTATTATTCGTTTTTATTAATATTGCGTCTATTTGAAACGTGATTTCAACGATCTAAAATGCTTGAAAATGCTTTTTATTTTAGCAAAACAGCACGTTTTGACCTTTAATCGCTGTTTTAACGCGTAAAACAGCATAAAACGACGAAATTTTTATTATTCGTTTTTTATTAATATTGCGTCTATTTGAACGATTTTCAACGATCTTAAAATGCTTTGAAAATGCTTATTTTAGCAAAACAGCACGTTTTGAGTTTTAATCTGCGTTTTAATGCGTAAACAGCATAAAAACGACGAATTTTTATTATTCGTTTTTTATTAATATTGTTTATTTGAACGATTTCAACGGATCTAAAAATGCTTGAAAATGATTATTTTAGCAAAACAGCACGTTTTGAGCTTTAATCTGCGTTTTAACGCGTAAAAGCAGCATAAAAAACGACGAAATTTTGCCATTCGTTTTTTATTAATATTGGTGTTCATTTTGAACGATTTCAACGATTTAAAATGCTTGAAAATGCTTATTTTAGCAAAACAGCACGTTTTGAGCTTTTAATCTGCGTTTTAACGTAAAAACAGCATAAAAAAACGACGAAATTTTATTATCTGTTTTTACTTTTATTGCGTCTATTTGATCGATTTCAACGATCTAAAAATGCTTGAAAATGTGCTTATTTTAGCAAAACAGCACGTTTTGAGCTTTTGATCTGTGTTTTAACGCGTAAAGCAGCATGTAAAAATGACGAATTTTTTATTATTCGTTTTATTATTGTTTCTATTTGACCGATTTCAACGGATCTAAAATGTTTGAAAATGTTTATTTTAGCAAAAACAGCACGTTTTGAGTTTTAATCTGCGTTTTAACGCGTAAACAGCATAAAAAACGACGAAATTTTTATTATTCGTTTTTATTTTATTGCGTCTTATTTGAGCGATTTCAACGATCTAAAATGCTTGAAAAATGCTTATTTTAGCAAAACAGCACGTTTTGAGTTTTAATCTGCGTTTTAAATCGCGTAAAAACAGCATAAAATGACGAATTTTTTATTATTCGTTTTTTATTAATATTGCTTCTACTTGAACGATTTCAACGATCTAAAAAATGCTTGAAAATGCTTATTTTAGCCTGCAAACAGCACAACGTTTTGAGCTTTATTCCCGGTGTTTTAACGCGTAAAACAGCATAAAACGACGAAATTTTATTATCCGTTTTTATTATTATTATGTCTATTTGAACGATTTCAACGATCTAAAATGCTTGAAAAAATGCTTTTATTTTAGCAAAACAGCACGCTTTGAGCTTTAATCTGCGTTTTAACGCGTAAAACAGCATAAAACGTGACGAAATTTTTAGTTATTCGTTTTTATTAATATTGCGTCTATTTGAACGATTTCAACGATCTAAAATTTTCTTTGAAAATGTTTATTTCAGCAAAACAGCAATGTTTTTGAGTTTTTAATCTGCGTTTTAACGCGTAAAAAACAGCATAAAAACGACGAATTTTTTATTATTCGTTTTTATTAATATTGCTTCTATTTTGAACGATTTCAACGATCTAAAATGCTTTTAAAATGCTTATTTTAGCAAAACAGCACGTTTTGAGCTTTTAATCTGCGTTTTAACGCGTAAAACAGCATAAAAAACGACGTAGAAATTTTTTATTATTCGTTTTTATTAATATTGCGTCTATTTGAACGATTTCAACGATCTTAAAAATGCTTTGAAAATGCTTATTTTAGCAAAACAGCACGTTTTGAGCTTTATTCTGGTGTTTTAACGCGTAAAACAGCATAAAACGAAATTTTTTATTATTCGTTTTTATTTTTATTGCGTCTATTTGAACGATTTCAACGATCTAAATGCTTGAAAATGCTTTATTTTAGCAAAAACAGCACGTTTTGAGCTTTAATCTGCGTTTTAACGCGTAAAACAGCATAAAACGACGAAATTTTTATTATCTGTTTTTATTAATATTGCGTCTATTAGAACGATTTCAACGATCTAAAATGCTTGAGAATGCTTATATTTTAGCAAAACAGCACGTTTTGAGAGTTTTTATTCTGCGTTTTAACGCGTAAAAACAGCATAAAAAAACGACGAAATTTTTATTATTCGTTTTGTTTTTATTGCGTCTATTTGAACGATATCAACGATCTAAAATGCTTTGAAAATGTTTATTTTAGCAAAACAGCACGTTTTGAGCTTTAATCTGCGTTTTAACTGTAAAACAGTACAAAACGACGAACTTTTTATTATCTGTTTTATTAATATTGTTTCTATTGGAACGATTTCAACAATCTAAAATGTTTGAAAATGTTTATTTTAGCAAAACAGCACGTTTTGAGCTTTAATTCAGGGGCTTTAACGGCGTAAAACAGCATAAAAAACGACGAATTTTTATTATTCGTTTTTATTAATATTGCGTCTATTTGAACGTGATTTCAACGGGATCTAAAATGCTTGAAAATGCTTATTTTAGCAAAACAACACGTTTTGAGCTTTAATCTGCGTTTTAACGCGTAAAACAGCATAAAAATGACGAATTTTTTTATTATTCGTTTTGTATTAATATTGCTTCTATTTAAACGATTTCAACGATCTATAATGCTTGAAAAATGCTTTATTTTAGCAAAAACAGCACGTTTTGAAAGCTTTAATCTGCGTTTTAACGCGTAAAACAGCATAAAAACGACGAAATTTTCTTTTATTATTCGTTTTTTATTAATATTGCGTCATTTGAACGATTTCAACGATCTAAAATGCTTGAAAATGCTTATTATAGCAAAAACAGCATCGTTTTGAGTTTTATTCTTGCGTTTAACGCGTAAAACAGCATAAAACGACGAAATTTTTGTATTATCTGTTTTATTAATATTGCGTCTATTTGAGCGATTTCAACGACTAAAATGCTTGAAAAATGCCATTTTAGCAAAACAGCATGTTTTGAGTTTTAATCAGCGTTTCAACGCGTAAAACAGCATTAAAACGACGAAATTTTATTATTCGTTTTAATATTGCGTCTATTTTGAACGATTTCAACGATCTAAAAATGCTTCTGAGAAAGCTTATTTTAGCAAAACAGCACGTTTTGAGCTTTAATCTGCGTTTTAACGCGTAAAACAGCAGCATAAAAAAAACGACGAATTTTTTATTATTCGTTTTTATTAATATTGCTTCTATTTGAACGATTTCAACGATCTAAAATGCTTCGAAAATGCTTTTGTTTTAAAGCAAAACAGCACGTTTTGAGCTTTCACCCGCGTTTTAACGCGTAAAACAGCATAAAAAACGACGAAATTTTTATTATTCGTTTTTATTAATATTGCGTCTATTTTGAACGATTTCAACGATTCAAAATGCTTGAAAATGCTTTATAGCAAAACAGCACGTTTTTGTTTTTAATCTGCGTTTTAACGCGTAAAACAGCATAAAACGACGAATTTTTTATTAATCGTTTTATTAATATTGTTTCTATTTGAAACGATTTCAACGATCTAAAATGCTTTTTGAAAATGCTTATTTTAGCAAAAACAGCACGTTTTGAGTTTTATTCTGCGTTTTAACGCGTAAACAGCATAAAAACGACGAAATTTTTATTATTCGTTTTATTAATATTGCGTCTATTTGAACGATTTCAACGATCTAAAATGCTTGAAAATGCTTATTTTAGCAAACAGCACGTTTGAGCTTTAATCTGCGTTTTAACGCGTAAAAGCAGCATAAAACGACGAAATTTTTATTATTCGTTTTTATTAATATTGCGTCTATTTGAACGATTTCAACGATCTAAAATGCTTGAAAATGCTTATTTAGCAAAAACAGCACGTTTTGACCTTTAATCAGCGTTTTAACGCGTAAAACAGCATAAAACGACGAAATTTTTATTATTCGTTTTATTAATATTGCGTCTATTTGAACGGATTTCAACGATCTAAGCTTGAAAATGCTAATTTTAGCAAAACAGCACGTTTTGAGCTTTAATCTGCGTTTTAACGCGTAAACAGCATAAAAACGACGAATTTTTATTATTCGTTTTTATTAATATTTCTTCTATTTGAACGATTTCAACGATCTAAAAATGCTTGAAAATGCTTATTTTAGCAAAAACAGCACGTTTTGAGTTTATTCTGCGTTTTACGCGTAAAACAGCATAAAAACGACGAAATTTTTATTATTCGTTTTGTTAATATTGCGTCTATTTGAACGATTTCAACGATCTAAAATGCTTGAAAATGCTTTATTTTAGCAAAACAGCACGTTTTGAGCTTTAATCTGAGTTTTAACGCGTAAAACAGCATAAAAACGACGAATTTTTTATTATTCGTTTTTATTAATATTGCTTCTATTTGGAACGATTTCAACGATCTAAATGTTGAAAATGCTTTATTTTAAGCAAAACAGCACGATTTGAGCTTTAATCTGCGTTTTAACGCGTAAAACAGCATAAAACGACGAATTTTTATTTTTCTTTTTTATTAATATTGCGTCTTTCGTTTTAACGATAAAATGGGC
>NW_027048614.1:0-8581 GCF_025399875.1 Dalotia coriaria | reverse complement strand
GGCCCTTTAATTAAAAACGAATTTAATAAAAAATTAAAAAAAAATTTGCTTTTTATGTTTTTTTACGCTTTAAAAACCCGCAGTTTAAAAGCACAAATCGGCTTTTTTTGCAAAAAATAAGCATTTTAAAAGCATTTTAGATCGTTTGAAATCGTTCAAATAAAAAGGCCAATATTAAAAAAAACAAAATAAAAAAATTCGCCCGTTTTATGTTGTTTTACGCTTTAAAAACGTGAATTAAAAAGCTCAAAACGTGCTGTTTTGCTAAAATAAGCATTTTCGCTTTTTAGATCTTTGGGAAATGTTCAAATAGACGCAATATTAAAAAACAAAATAAAAAATTTCTGTCGTTTTATGTTTTTTTACGCGTTAAAACGCAGTTTAAAAAGCTCAAAACGTGCTGTTTTGCTAAAATAAGCATTTTCAAGAAGATCGTTGAAACCGTTCAAATAGAAGCAATTTAAAAAACGAATAAAAAAAATTTTGTCGTTTTTATGTTGTTTAGGGTTAAAAACCCTTCCCAAAACGTGCTGTTTTGCTAAAATAAGCATTTTCAAGCATTTTAGATCTTTGGGAATCGTTCAAATAGACGCAATAAAAAAAAAAAACGAATAAAAAAAAAAATTTCGTCTTTTTTAAAATGTTGTTTTATGCTTTAAAAACGCAGAAAAAAAGCTAAAAAGGGCTGTTTTGCTAAAATAAGCATTTTAAACATTTTAGATCGTTGAAATCGTTCAAATAGAGCAATTTTAAATAAAAACGAACAAAAAAAAATTTCGTCTTTTTTATGTTTTTTTACGCGTTTAAAACGCAGATTAAAGCTAAAAACGTGTTGTTTTGCTAATATAAGCATTTTAAAGGGCTTTTTAGATCGGGTGTTCAAATAGAAGCAATATTAAAAAAAACAAATAAAAAAAAATCGTCGTTTTTATGCTGTTTTACGCTTTAAAAACGCAGTTTAAAAAGCTCAAAACGTGCTGTTTTTGTTTTAAAAAAAGACCCAAGCTTTTTAATCTTTTAAATTTGTTCAAATAGAAGCAATATTAATAAAAAACGAAAAAAAAAAAAATTCGTCGTTTTTATTTTTGTTTTACGCTTTAAAAAACGGTTTAAACCCTCACAATGGTGTTTTGTTTAAAATAAGATTTTTCGTTTTTAAAGGGAAAAATCGTTCAAATAGACGAAAATAAAATAAAAAACGAAAAATTTAAATTTGGTCTTTTTTATGTTTTTTTAAAGAGTTAAAACGCAGAAAAAAGGCCTCAAAACGTGTTGTTTTGTTTAAAAATAAGCATTTTCAAGCATTTTAGATCGTTGAAATGGGCCCAAAAGACGCAAATTAAAAAAAAAACGAATAAAAAAAAATTTCGTCTTTTTTATGTTTTTTTACGCGTTAAAACGCAGAAAAAAGCTAAAACCGGTTGTTTTGTTTAAAATAAGTTTTTTCCCCAAGTTTTTAAATCGTTGAAATCAAAAAAATAGAAGCAAATTAAAAAAAAACGAATAAAAAACCCGTCTTTTTTATGTTGTTTTACGCGTTAAAACGCAGATTTAAAAACGTCCCTTTTTTGCTAAAATAAGCATTTTCAAGTTTTTTAGATCGTTGAAATCGTTCAAATAGACCCCAATAAAAAAAAAAAAAAACGAATAATAAAATTTTCGTCTTTTTTATGCTGTTTTACGTTTTCCGCGATTAAAAGCTAAAAAACGTGCTGTTTTGCTAAAAAAACTTTTCAAGCATTTTAGATGGTTGAAAATCGTTCAAAAGACGAAAAAATTAATAAAACGAATAAAAAAAAAAATTTCGTCTTTTTTATGTTGTTTAGGGTTAAAAAAACGCAGTTTAAAAAGCTCAAAACGTGCTGTTTTGCTAAAATAAGCATTTTCAAGCATTTTAGACGGAAATCGTTCAAATAAAAATTATTAATAAAAACAAATTTAAAAAAATTTTGCGTTTTAATTTTGGTTTTACGGTTTAAAAACGCAGTTTAAAAAGCTCAAAACGTGTTTGTTTTTTTTAAAAATAAGACAAACATTTTAGATCGTTGAAATCGTTCAAATAAAAAGCAATTTAAAAAAAAACCAAAAAAAAAAAATTCGTCGTTTTTATGCTTTTTTTACGCGTTAAAAACGCGGAAAAACCCTAAAAACGTGCTTTTTTGCTAAAATAAGCATTTTCAAGATTTTAGATCGTTGAAATCGTTCAAATAGACGAAAATATTAATAAAAACGAATAAAAAAAATTTCGTCTTTTTTATGTTGTTTTACGCTTTAAAAAACGCAGATTAAAGCTAAAAAACGTCCCGTTTTTTAAAAAGCATTTTCAAGCATTTTAGATGTTGAAATCGTTCAAATAGAAGCAATATTAATAAAAACGAATAATAAAAATCTGTCGTTTTATGCTGTTTTACGCGTTAAAACGCAGATTGTGCTTTCCAAAACGTGCTGTTTTGCTAAAAATAAGCATTTTCAAGCATTTTGTGATCGCTGAAATCGTTCTCAAATAGACGCAATATTAATAAAAACAAATAATAAAATTTTGCCGTTTATGTTGTTTTACGCGTTAAACGTAGATTAAAGCTCAAAACGTGCTGTTTTAAGTAAAATAAGCATTTTCTAAGCATTTTAGATCAGTTGAAATCGTTCGCAGCTGCTAATATTAATAAAACGAATAATAAAAAATTCGTCGTTTTATGTTGTTTTACGCGTTAAAACGCAGATTAAAAGCTCAAAACGTGCGCTGTTTTGCTAAAATACATTTTCAAGCATTTTAGATCGTTGAATCGTTCAAATAGACGCAATAAAAATAAAAACGAATAATAAAAATTTCTGTCGTTTTATGTTGTTTTATGCGTTAAAACGCAGAATAAAAGCTCAAAACGTGTGCTGTTTTCGCTAAAATAAGCATTTTCAAGCATTTGTGATCGTTGGAACCGTTCAAATAGACGTAATATTAATAAAAAACGAACAATAAAATTTCTGTCGTTTTATGCTGTTTTACGCGTTAAAACGCAGATTCAAACGTGTTGTTTTGCTAATATACATTTTCAAGCATTTTAGATCGTTGGAAATCGTTCAACAGAAGCATTAATAAAACGAATAATAAAAAAATCGTCGTTTTAGCTGTTTTTACGCGTTAAACGCAGATTAAAGCTCAAAACGTGCTGTTTTGCTAAAATAAGCATTTTCAAGCATTTTAGATCGTTGAAATCGTTCAACAGTAGCTAAATATTAATAAAACGAATAATAAAAAATTCGTCGTTTTTATGCTGTTTTTACGCGTTAAAACGCAGATTAAAGCTCACAACGTGGTGTTTTGCTAAAATAAGCATTTTCAAGCATTTTAAATCGTTGAAATGTTCAAATAGACGTGCAATAAAATAAAAAAAACGAATAATAAAATTTCAATGTTTTTATGCTGTTTTACGAGTTAAAACGCAGAATAAAAGCTCAAAAACGTGCTGCTTAAGTTAAAATAAGCACATTTTCAAGTACATTTAGATCGCTGAAATCGTTCAACAGACGTGCAATATTAATAAAAAACGAATAATAAAAATTTCGTCGTTTTATGCTGTTTTTACGCGTTAAAACGCAGATTAAAAGCTCAAATCGTGCTGTTTACAAAATAAGCATTTTCAAGCATTTTAAATCGTTGAAATCGTACAAATAGAAGCAATATTAATAAAAACGAATAATAAAAAATTCGTCGTTTTATGCTGTTTTACGCGTTAAAAACGCAGATTAAAGTCAAACGTGCTGTTTTTGCTAAAATAAGCATTTTCGCTTTTAGATCGTTGAAATCGTTTTCAAATAGACGCACAAAAATAAAAACGAATAATAAAATTTCGTCGTTTTATGTTGTTTTACGCGTTAAAACGCAGATTAAAAGCTCAAAACGTGCTGTTTTGCTAAAATAAGCATTTTCAAGCATTTTAGATGGTTGCAATCGTTCAAATAGACGCAATATTAATAAAACGAATAATAAAAATTTCGTCGTTTTTATGCTGTTTTACGCGTTAAAACGCAGATTAAAGCTCAAAACGTGCTGTTTTGCTAAAAATAAGCATTTTCAAGCATTTTAGATCGTTGAAATCGTTCAAATAAAATCAATATTAATAAAAACGAATAATAAAAAATTCGTCGTTTCTTATGCTGTTTTACGAGTTAAAACGCAGATTAAAGCTCAAAACGTGCTGTTTAAAATACATTTTCAAACATTTTAGATCGTTGAAATCGTTCAAATAGTTAAATATTAATAAAAACGAATAATAAAAATTCGTCGTTTTATGCTGTTTTACGCGTTAAAACGCAGATTAAAAGCTCAAAAACGTGCTGTTTTGCTAAAATAAGCATTTTCAAGCATTTAGATCGTTGAAATCGTTCAAATAGACGCAATATTAATAAAAAAAACGAATAATAAAAAAATTTCGTCGTTTTATGCTGTTTTACGCGCGTTAAACGCAGATTAAAGCTCAAAAAACGTGCTGTTTTGCTAAAATAAGCATTTTCTGCCATTTTAGATCGTTGGAAATCGTTCAAATAGAAGCAATATTAATAAAAAACGAATAATAAGAAATTCGTCGTTTTGCGCTGTTTTACGCGTTAAAACGCAGATTAAAGCTCAAACGCTGTTTTGCCAAAATAAGCATTTTCGCCATTTTAGACCTTTAAAATCGTTCAAATAGACGCAATAAAAATAAAAAACGAATAATAAAAATTTCGTCGTTTTTATAAGCTGTTTTACGCGTTAAAACGCAGAATAAAGCTCAAAACGTGCTGTTTTGCTAAAATAAGCATTTTCAAGCATTTTAGATCGTTGAAATCGTTCAAATAGACGCAATATTAATAAAAAAACGAATAATAAAATTTTCGTCGTTTTTATGTTGTTTGGCGAGTTAAACGCAGATTAAAAGCTCAAACGTGCTGTTTTGTTAAAATAAGCATTTTCAAACATTTTAGATCGTTGAAAACCGTTCAACAGACGGCAATAAAATAAAAAACGAATAATAAAAATTTCGTCGTTTTTATGCTATTTTACGCGTTAAAACGCAGAAGCTCAAAACGTGCTGTTTGCTAAAATAAGCATTTTCAAACATTTTAGATCGTTGAAATCGTTCAAATAGAAGCAATATTAATAAAAAATCGAATAATAAAAATTTCGTCGTTTTTATGCTGTTTTACGAGTTAAAACGCAGATTAAAGCTCAAACGTGCTGTTTTGCTAAACAAGAGCATTTTCAAGCATTTTAGATCGTTGAAATCGTTCAAATAGACGCAATATTACTGGGTAAAAACGAATAATGTACCTTCGTCGTTTTTATGCTGTTTACGCGTTAAAACGCAGATTAAAGCTCAAATCGTGCTGTTTTGCTAAAATACATTTTCAAGCATTTTAAATCGTTGAAATCGTACAAATAGAAGCAATATTAATAAAAACGAATAATAAAAATTCGTCGTTTTTATGCTGTTTTACGCGTTAAAACGCAGATTACCAAACGTGCTGCTCTTTGCTAAAAATAAGCATTTTCGCTTTTTAGATCGTTGAAATCGTTCAAATAGACGCACAAAAACAAAAACGAATAATGTACTTTCGTCGTTTTGTTGTTTTACGCGTTAAACGCAGATTAAAAGCTCAAACGTGCTGTTTTACAAAATAAGCATTTTCAAGCATTTTAGATGGCTGCACGTTCAAATAGACGCAATATTAATAAAACGAATAATGTACCCCCTGTCGTTTTATGCTGTTTACGCGTTAAACGCAGATTAAAGCTCAAAACGTGCTGTTTTGCTAAAATAAGCATTTTCGCAAGCATTTTAGATCGTTGGAAATCACCGTTCAAATAAAAATCAATATTAATAAAAAACGAATAATAAAAATCTGTCGTTTTTATGCTGTTTTACGAGTTAAAACGCAGATTAAAGCTCAAAACGCTGTTTTGTTAAAATAAGCATTTTCAAACATTTTAGATCGTTGAAATCGTTCAAATAGAAGCAATATTAATAAAAACGAATAATAAAAATTCGTCGTTGCTGTTTCCACGCGTTAAAACGCGATTAAAGCTCAAACGTGCTGTTTTGCTAAAATAAGCATTTTCAAGCATTTTAGATCGTTGAAACTGTTCAAATAGACGCACATTAATAAAAAACGAATAATAAAAATTCGTCGTTTTATGTTGTTTTACGCGTTAAAACGCAGATTAAAGCTCAAACGTGCTGTTTTGCTAAAATAAGCATTTTCAAGCATTTTAGATCGTTGAAATCGTTCAAATAGAAGTTAATATTAATAAAAACGAATAATAAGAAATTCGTCGTTTTATGCGCTGTTTTACGCGTTAAAACGCAGATTAAAGCTCAAAACGTGCTGTTTTGCTAAAAAAAGCATTTCAAGCATTTTACTTAAACTTAAATGGAATTTAAAAAAAAACAAAAATAAAAAGGGTTTTTATTTTTTCGCGTTAAAGCGAAAAAAGTTTAAAAGGGTTTTTTTTATAAAAAAGCTTTTTGCTTTTTTTGATCGTTGAAACGTTCAAAAGAAGAAAAAAAAAAACAATAATAAAATTTCGTCTTTTTTGCTTTTTACGCGTTAAACGCAGATTGCTCAAAAACGTGCTGTTTTGTTTAAAAAAACGCATTTTGATCGTTGAAATGTTCAAATAGAGAATATTAATAAAAACGAAAAAAAAAAAATTTCGTCGTTTTTTTTTTACGCTTTAAAAAACGCGATTGCTCAAAACGTGCTGTTTCTAAAATAAGCTTTTAAAGCATTTTGATCGTTGAAATCGTTCAAATAGAGCAATATTAAAAAAAAAACGAATAATAAAAATTCGTCGTTTTATGGTTTTTTTTTACGCGTTAAACCAATTGCTAAAGGGTTTTTTAAAAAAGCTTTTTTCTTTTAAAAGGGAATTTAAAAGAACAATAAAAAAAAAACGAAAAAAAAAAATTTTTTTTTTACGTTTTAAAGTAAAACGCGTTGCTAAAAGGCGTTTTTTAGTTTTGATTTTAATGGAAATTTAAATAAACAATAAAAAAACGTAATTTTTCGCTTTTTAGCTTTTTTAGCTTAAACGCGTTCCCAAAAAAGGTTTTTTTTGGGCAAAAATAAGATTTTCCATTTTAACTTTAAAATTTCTAATGCTTTAATAAAACGAAAAAAAAAAGTTTTTTAGTGTTTGCAAAAAAGAAATAAAGCAAAAATCGGGGTTTTTCAAAAAAGTTTTTTTAAAAAAAATTTTAAAAACTTTCTAAAGTTTTTAAAAAAAAACAAATAAAAAAAAATGTCGTTTTTTGTTTTAGTTAAAACGAATTGTCAAAAGGCTTTTTTAAAAAAGATTTTAAATTTTTGTTTTTTAAATTTTCAAACGCGTTTTAAAAAAAACGAAAAAAAAAAAATTTCGTCGTTTTTTTTTTTAGCTTAAAACGGAAATGTCAAAAGGCTTTTTTAAAAAAGATTTTAAATTTTAATCGTTAAACGTTAAAAAGTATTAAAAAAACGTTAAAAAAAGCTTTTTAGCTTTTTAGCGAAAAAACCGTTAAATTAAAAGGGTTTTTTCAAAATAAATTTTCGTTTTAGTTTTAAAACGTTAAAAACCCAATAAAAAAAAAAAACTAAAAAAAAATTTTCGTTTTATGTTTTTTTTTGGGTTAAACGAGAATAAATAAAAAAGGGTTTTTTAAAAATGCTTTTACTTTTAAACTTTAAAAACGTTTAAATAACGCTTTTAAAAAAAAAAAAAAAAAAAATTTTTGTCTTTTATTTTTTTAGAGTTAAAAAAAAAAAAAAAAAATCCGTTTTTATGCATTTTAAAATTTTTAACGGAAAGTTAAAAAAAGGGCTTTTTTAAAAAAAAAAATTTAAAAAATTGTTTTTTTATCGTTTAGGGTTAAAAAGATTAATAAAATGCTTTTTGTTTAAAAAAGTTTTTTAAGCATTTTAAGTTAAATCGTTAAATAAAGAAATTTAAAAAAAAAAAACGTTAAAAATTTTTCCTTTTTATTGGCTTAAAAACGAATTTAAACCCTGCTGTTTTTTAAAGCATTTTAAGCTTTAAACGTTGTCTTTAAATAAAGAAATTTAATAAAAACGAATAAAAAAAAAAAAACGTTTTTCGCGTTAAAGCTTTTAAAGCTAAAGGGCGTTTAAAAAAGCCCCTTTTTTTGATTTTAATTTAAAATGGAATTTAAAAAAAACAATAAAAAAAAAACTTTTTTATGTGTTTTAGCTTTAAAACGCGTTAAAAAAACGCTTTTTTGCTAAAAAAGCTTTTCAAGATTTCCCCCTTTAAATCGTTAAATGGCCAAAAAAAAAAAAAAAAAAAAATTTTTTTTTGTTTTTAGCGAAAAAAACGCGAAAACCAAAAAAAGTCTTTTGCTTGCATTTTAAGCATTTTAACTTAAATCGTTAAATGGAAAATAAATAAAAAAAAAGTAAAAAAAATTTTCTTTTTTATGCTGTTTTAGGTTAAAACGCAGATTAAAGCTCAAAAGGGCTGTTTTGAAAAATAAGCATTTTCAAGAATTTTAGATCGTTGAAACGTTCAAATAGGAATATTAAAAAAAAACGAATAATAAAAAATCTGTTT
>NW_027048613.1:0-8592 GCF_025399875.1 Dalotia coriaria | reverse complement strand
AGAAATTTTTTTTTAAAAAGTTTTTAAAATTTTGAAACGTTCAAATAGAAGCAATATTAAAATAAAAACGAAAAAAAAAAAAAAAAAAAATTTTTTTTTTTTTTTAAAACGCGTTTTAAAAGGGGCCTTTGCTAGATTAAATGCTTTTTACGTAAAACGTGCTAGATTTAAATGAAATAAGCATTAAGCCATTTTAGATCGTTGAAATCGTTCAAAGACGCAAAATAATAAAACGAATAATAAAAATTTCGTCTTTTATGCTGTTTTACCTAAAACGCATTAAAGCTCAAATGTTTTGTAAAATAACATTTAACATTTTAGACTTGAAATCGTTCAAATGACGCAATATTAATAAAAACGAATAATAAAAATTCGTCGTTTTTAGTTTTACGCTAAAACGCAGATTAAAACCAAACGCTGTTTTTAAAAAAGCATTTCAAGCTTTTAGATCGTTGAAATCGTTCAAAGAGAAAAAACAATAATAAAATTCGTCGTTTTTGCTTTTACGCGTTAAAACGCAGATTAAAGCTCAAACGTTCGTTTTGCATAAATAAATTTAAATTTAGTCGTTGAAATCGTTTAAGAAGAAATGTAATAAAGAAAAAAATTTGTCATTTTATGCTGTTTTACGCGTTAAACGCAGAAAAGTCAAAAGGCTGTTTTGCTAAAAAGCATTTTCAAATTTTTGATCGTTTTCGCAAATGACGCAATTAAAAAAATAATAATAAAATTTCGCTTTTTATGCTGTTTTTTTAAAGCTAAATCGTTAAAAGACTCAAAACGTGCTGTTTTGCTAAAAAAAGCATTTTCAAGCATTTTAGATCGTTGAAATCGTTCAAATAGACGCAATTAAAAAAGTTTCAAAAAAATTTCGTCAATTTTAGATGTTAACGTTAAAACGCAGATTAAATAAAACTGTTTTGTAAAATAAGCATTTTCAAGCATTTTAGATCGTTGAAATCGTTCAAATGAAGCAAATAAAAAAACGAATAATAAAAAGCTTTTTAGCTGTTTTACGCGTTAAAACGCAGATTAAATCAAAACTGTGTTTTGCTAAAATAAGCATTTTCAAGCATTTTTAGATCGTTGAAATCGTTCAATAGACGCAATATTAAAAAAACGAATAATAAAAATTGCTTTTTTATGCTGTTTCGCTGAAACGCAAATAAACTCAAAACGTGCTGTTTTGCTAAAATAACTTTTAGCATTTTATCGTTGAAATCGTTCAAATAGAAGCAATATTAAGTAAAAAAATAAAATTTCGTGTTTTATGCTGTTTTACGCGTTAAAACGCAGATTAAAGCTCAAAACGTGCTGTTTTGCTTAAAATAGGCATTTTCGAACGCATTTAGAGTTGAAATCGGTTTCAAATAGACGCAATTTTAATAAAAAGATTAATAAAAAATTCGTCGTTTTGATGTTTTACGCGTTAAAACGCAGATTAAAAGCTCAAAAAACGTGCTGTTTTGCTAAAATAAGCATTTTCGTAAGCATTTTAGACGTTGAAACCGTTCAAATAGAAGCAATATTAATAAAAACGAATAATAAAAAATTCGTCGTTTTATGCTGTTTACGCTAAACGCAGATTAAAAGCTCAAAATCGCATGTTTTGCTAAAATAAGCATTTTCAAGCATTTTAGATCGCTTGAAATCGTTCAAATAGAAGCAATATGAATAAAAAACGAATAATAAAAATTTCGTCGTTTTTATGCTGTTTTACGCGTTAAAACGCAGATTAAAGCTCAAAAACGTGCTGTTTTATTAAATAAGCATTTTCAAGCATTTTGATTGTTGAAATCGTTTAAATAGAAGCAATATTAATAAAAAACGAATAATAAAAATTCGTCATTTTTATACATGGCCGCGTTAAACGCAGATTAAAGCTCAAAACGTGCTGTTTTGCTAAAAATAAGCATTTTCAAGCATTTTAGATCGTTGAAATCGTTCAACAGACGCATTATTAATAAAAAACGAATAATAAAATTTCGTCGTTTTTATGTGCTGTTTACGCGTTAAAACGCAGAATAAAAGCTCAAAACGTGCTGTTTTGCTAAAATAGCATTTTCAAGCATTTTAGATAGTTGAAATCGTTCAAATAGACGCAATATTAATAAAAACGAATAATAAAAATTTGCCGTTTTATGCTGTTTTACGCGTTAAAACGCAGATTGGGCTCAAAACGTGCTGTTTTGCTAAAATTAGCATTTTCAAGCATTTAGATCGTTGAACGCCCGCAGAAGCAATATTAATAAAAACGAATAATAAAAATTCGTCGTTTTATGCTGTTTTTACGCGTTAAAACGCAGATTAAAGCTCAAACGTGCTGTTTTGCTAAAATAAGCATTTTCAAGCATTTGTGATCGTTGAAATCGTTTAAATAGAAGGCTAATAAAAACGAATAATAAAAATCTGCTCATTTTTATGCTGTTTACGCGTTAAAACGCAGATTAAAAGCTCAAACGTGCTGTTTTGCTAAAATAAGTATTTTCAAGCATTTTAGATTGCTGAAATCGTTCAAATAGACGCAATATTAATAAAAAACGAATAATAAAATTTCGCCGTTTTATGTTGTTTACGCGTTAAAACGCAGAATAAAGCCTGGCAACGTGCTGTTTTGCTAAAATAAGCATTTTCAAGCATTTTAGATCGTTGAAATCACCGTTCAAATAGAAGTACATAATAAAAAACGAATAATAAAAATTAGTCGTTTTTATGCTGTTTTACGCGTTAAAAACGCAGATTAAAGCTCAAAACGTGCTGTTTTGCTAAAATAAGCATTTTCAAGCATTTTAGATCGTTGAAATCGTTCCAAATAGACGCAATATTAATAAAAACGAATAATAAAAATTCGTCGTTTTATGCTGTTTTACGCGTTAAAACGCAGATTAAAGCTCAAACGTGCTGTCGGCAAAATAAGCATTTTTCAAGCATTTTAGGATCGTTGTTCGTTCAAATAGCTAAATATTAATAAAAACGAATAAAAATTCGTCGTTTTATGCTGTTTTACGCGTTAAAACGCAGATTAAAGCTCAAAACGTGCTGTTTTGCTAAAATAAGCATTTTCAAGCATTTTAGATCGTTGAAATCGTTCAAATAGACGCAATATTAATAAAAAAATGAATAATAAAAATTTCGTCGTTTTATGCTGTTTACGTTAAAACGCTGGATTAAAGCCTTCAAAACGTGATGTTTTTGCTAAATAAGTATTTTCAAGCATTTTATATCGTTGAAATCGTTCAAATAGACGCAATATTAATAAAAACGAATAATAAAAATTCGTCGTTTTATGCTGTTTTACGTTAAAACGCAGATTAAAGCTCAAACGTGCTGGATTTGCTAAAATAAGCATTTTCAAAACATTTTAGATCGTTGAAATCGTTCAAATAGCTAAATATGAATAAAAACGAATAATAGTACCTGGTCGTTTTATGCTGTTTTACGCTGCTAAAACGCAGATTAAAGCTCAAAACGTGCTGTTTTATGCAAAATAAGCATTTTCAAGCATTTTAGATCGTTGAAATCAATCCAAATAGACGCAATATTAATAAAACGAATAACAAAAATTCCCTGTCGTTTTATGTTGTTTTACGCGTTAAACGCAGATTAAAGCTCAAACGTGCTGTTTTGCTAAAATTAGCATTTTCAAGCATTTTAGATCGTTGAAATCGTTCAAATAGAAGCAATATTAATAAAAACGAATAATAAAAATTGTCGTTTTATGCTGTTTCACGCGTTAAAACGCAGATTAAAAGCTCAAAACGTGCTGTTTTGGCGCAGTCAGCATTTTCAAGCATTTTAGATCGTTGAACCGTTTAAATAGAAGCAATATTAATAAAAACGAATAATAAAAATTCGTCATTTTATGTTGTTTACGTTAAAAACGCAGATTAAAGCTCAAAACGTGCTGTTTTGCTAAAAATAAGCATTTTCGCTCTTTTTAGATTGCTGAAAATCGTTCAAATAGACGCAATATTAATAAAAAACTAATGGGTAAATTTCTGTCGTTTTATGTTGTTTTACGCGTTAAAACGCAGAATAAAGCTCAAACGTGCTGTTTTGCTAAAATAAGCATTTTCAAGCATTTTAGGATCGTTGAAATCGTTCAAATAGAAGCAATAATAAAAACGAATAATAAAAATTAGTCGTTTTATGTTGTTTTACGCGTTAAAACGCAGACGCGCTCAAACGTGCTGTTTTGCTAAAATAAGCATTTTCAAGCATTTTAGATCGCTGAAATCGTTCAAATAGACGCAATATTAATAAAAACGAATAATAAAAATTCGTCGTTTTATGTTGTTTCGTTAAACGCAGATTAAAAGCTCAAAACGTGCTGTTTTGCTAAAATAAGCATTTTCAAGCATTTTAGATTGTTGAAATCGTTCAAATAGAAGCAATATTAATAAAAAAAAACGAATAATAAAAATGTCGTTTTATGCTGTTTACGTTAAAACGCAGATTAAAGCTCAAAACGTGCTGTTTTGCTAAAATAAGCATTTTCAAGCATTTAGATCATGAAATCGTTCAAATAGACGCAATATTAATAAAATGAATAATAAAATTTCGTCGTTTTATGCTGTTTTTACGCGTTAAAACGTTGATTAAAGCTCAAAACGTGATGTTTTGCTAAAACAAGCATTTTCAAGCATTTTATATCGTTGAAATCGTTCAAATAGACGTGCAATATTAATAAAAAACGAATAACAAAAATTCGTCGTTTTTATGCTGTTTTTACGCGTTAAAACGCAGATTAAAGCCTTCAAAACGTGCTGATTTGCTAAAATAAGCATTTTCAAACATTTTGACTAAAATCGTTCAAATAGAAGCATTATGAATAAAAACGAATACAAAAATTTGTCGTTTTATGCTGTTTTACGCGTTAAAACGCAGATTAAAAGCTCAAACGTGCTGTTTTGCTAAAATAAGTACTTTCGCCATTTTAGATCGCTGAAATCGTTTAAATAGAAGCAAATATTAATAAAAACGAATAATAAAAATTTCGTCGTTTTATGTTGTTTTACGCGTTAAAAACGCAGAATAAAGCTCAAACGTGCTGTTTTGCTACAAAATAAGCATTTTCAAGCATTTTAGATTGCTGAAATCGTTCAACAGCTAAATATTAATAAAAAACTAATAATAAAAAAATTCATCGTTTTATGCTGTTTTTACGCGTTAAAACGCATATTTAAAGCCAAAACGTGCTGTTTTGCTGAAATAAGATTTTCAAGCATTTTAGATCGTCACCGAAATGTTCAAATAGACGCAATATTAATAAAAACGAATAATAAAATTTCGTCATTTTATGCTGTATTACGTTAAACGCAGATTAAAGCTCGCGACGTGTTGTTTTGCTAAAATAAGCATTTTCAAGCATTTTAGATCGTTGGTTCAAAAGACGCAATATTAATAAAACGAATAATAAAAAATTTCGTCGTTTTATGCGGTTTTACGCTAAACGCAGAATAAAGCTCAAAACGTGCTGTTTTGCTAAAATAAGCATTTTCGCTATTCTAGATCGTTGAAATCGTTCAAATAGAAGCTAATATTAATAAAAATCACAACAAAAAAATTCGCCGTTTTATGCTGTTTTACGCGTTAAAACGCAGATTAAAGCTCAAAAAACGTGCTGTTTTGCTAAAATAAGCATTTTCAAGCATTTTAGATATTGAAATCAGTTCAAATAGACGCAATATTAATAAAAACGAATAGTAAAAATCACCCGTCGTTTTATGCTGTTTTACGCGTTAAAACGCAGATTAAAGCTCAAATCAAAGTTGTTTTGCTAAAATAAGCATTTTCAAGCATTTTAGATCGTTGAAATCGTTCAAATAGAAGCAATATTAATAAAAAAAACGAATAATAAAAATTTCTGTCGTTTTATGCTGTTTTACGGCGTTAAAACGCTGATTAAAGCTCAAAAACGTGATGTTTTGCTAAAATAAGCATTTTCAAGCATTTTATATCGTTGAAATCGTTCAAATAGACGCAATATTAATAAAAACGAATAATAAAAATCTGTCGTTTTATAAAGCGTTTTACGCGTTAAAACGCAGATTAAAAGCTCAAAACGTGCTGTTTTGCTAAAATAAAGATTTTCATGCATTTTAGGATCGTTGAAATCGTTCAAATAGAAGCAATATGAATAATGTTCAACAATAAAAATTTCGTCATTTTATGCTGTTTTACGCGTTTAAAACGCAGATTAAAAGCTCAAGACGTGCTGTTTTGCTAAAATAAGCATTTTCAAAGCATTTTAGATCGCTGGAAATCGTTCAACAGACGCAATATTAATAAAAACGAATAGTGTACCTGCCGTTTTGCCGTTTTATGCTAAAAACGCAGAATAAAGCTCAAAACGTGCTGTTTTGCTAAAAATAAGCATTTTCAAGCATTTTAGATCGCTGAAATCGTTCAAATAGAAGCAATATTAATAAAAAAACGAATAATAAAAAATTCGTCGTTTTATGTTGCCTACGTTAAAACGCAGATTAAAGCTCAAAACGTGCTGTTTTGCTAAAATAAGCATTTTCAATCATTTTAGACGCGAAATCGTTCAACAGACGCAATATTAATGTTCGAATAATAAAAATTTCGTCGTTTTATGCTGTTTTACGCGTTAAAACGCCGACAAAGCTCAAAACGTGATGCGTTTTGCCAAAATAAGCATTTTCGCTTATTTATATCGTTGAAACTGTTCAAATAGACGCAATATTAATAAAAACGAATAATAAAATTCGTCGTTTTATATATTTTACGCGTTAAAACGCAGATTAAAGCTCAAAACGTGCTGATTGCTAAAATAAGCATTTTCAAGCATTTTAGAACGTTGAAATCGTTCAAATAGAAGGCTAATGAAGTGAATAAAAACAAATAATAAAAATTTGTCGTTTTATGTTGTTTTACGCGTTAAAAACGCAGGATTAAAGCTCAAACGTGCTGTCATGTAAAATAAGCATTTTCAAGCATTTTAGTGATCGTTGAAATCGTTTAAATAGAAGCTTTCAATATTAATAAAAAACGAATAATAAAAATTTCTGTCACGTTTTATGTTGTTTTACGCGTTAAACGCAGATTGTGTTCAAAACGTGCGCTGTTTTGCTGGGGCAACAAAGGCTCAAGCATTTTTAGATTGTTGAAATCGTTCAAATAGGAAGCACATTAATAAAAACGAATAATAAAATTCATCGTTTTATAAGCCGTTTTACGCGTTAAAAACGCAGATTAAAGCTCAAAACGCTGTTTTGCTAAAATAAGCATTTTCAAGCATTTTAGACTGTTGAAATCGTTCAAATAGACGCAATATTAATAAAAACGAATAATAAAAATTCGGTCGTTTATGTTGTTTTACGCGTTAAAAACGCAGATTAAAGCTCCTCGCAAAACGTGCTGTTTTGCTAAAATAAGCATTGTAAGCATTTTAGATCGTTGAAATCGTTCAAATAGGGCAATATGAATAAAAAACGAATAATAAAAATTTGTCGCGTTTTACGTTTTACGTGCGTTAAACGCAGGATTAAAAGCTCAAACGCGCCGTTTTGCTAAAAATAAGCATTTTCAAGCATTTTAGATCGTTGAAATCGTTTAAATAGCTAATATTAATAAAACGAATAATAAAAATTCCCTGTCGTTTTTATGCTGTTTACGCAGCACTAAACGCAGATTAAAAGCTCAAAACGTGCTTTCGTTTTGCTAAAATAAGCATTTTTCAAGCATTTAGATCGTTGAAATCGTTCAACAGACGCAATATTAATAAAAACGAATAATAAAAATTTCGTCGTTTTGCTGTTTTACGCGCTAAAACGCATGAATAAAGCTCAAAACGTGCCGTTTTGCTGCTAAAATAAGCATTTTCAAGCATTTAGATTGCTTTCGAAATCGTTCAAATAGAAGCAATATTAATAAAAACGAATAATAAAAATCTGTCGTTTTATGTTGTTTTACGCGTTAAAACGCAGATTAAAGCTCAAACGTGCTGTTTTGCTAAAATAAGCATTTTCAAGCATTTTAGATCGTTGAAATCGTTCAACAGACGCAATATTAATAAAACGAATAATAAAATTTCGTCATTTTTATGCTGTTTTACGCGTTAAAACGCAGATTAAAGCTCAAGACGTGCTGTTTTGCTAAAATAATCATTTTCAAGCATTTTAGATCGCTGAACCGTTCAAATAGACGCAATATTACTGCCAAAAACGAATAACAAAAAAATTCCTGGTCGTTTTATGTTGCTCTACGCGTTAAAAACGCAGAATAAAAGCTCAAAAACGTGCCGTTTTGCTAAAATAAGCATTTTCAAGCATTTGTGATCGTTGAAATCGTTCAAATAGAAGCAATATTAATAAAACGAATAATAAAAATTGCCGTTTTTATGCTGCTTTACGCGTTAAAACGCAGATTAAGCTCAAGACGTGCTGTTTTGCTAAAATAAGCATTTTCAAGCATTTTAGATCGTTGAAATGTCTTTCAAATAGACGCAATAATAATAAAAACGAATAATAAAAATTTCGTCGTTTTATGCTGTTTTACGCGTTAAAAACGCAGAATAAAAGCTCAAACGTGCTGTTTTGCTAAAATGTGCTTACTTTCAAGCATTTT
>NW_027048612.1:0-8593 GCF_025399875.1 Dalotia coriaria | reverse complement strand
AATTTTTTTTTTGCTTTTAAAAAAAAAAAAAAACCCGCCGTTTTTTAAAAAAAAACAAAAGCTTTTTAAAAAAAACGACCGAAAAATTTTTTTTAAAAAATTTTCCGGTTTTTAAAAAAAAAAAAAATTTTTTTTTGGGCCGGGTTTCCCTTAAATTTAAAAAAACCCGGTTTCAACCCCAAAAAAAAAAAAAATTTTTTTTTTTTTCCCCAAAAAAAAAAAAAAAAAAAAAAAAAAAAAAAAAAAAAAAAAAAAAAAAAAAAAAAAAAAAAAAAAAAAAAAAAAAAAAAAAAAAAAAAAAAAAAAAAAAAAAAAAAAAAAAAAAAAATTTTTTTTTTTTTTTTTTTTTTTTTTTTTTTTTTTTTTTTTTTTTTTTTTTTTTTTTTTTTTTTTTTTTTTTTTTTTTTTTTTTTTTTTTTTTTTTTTTTTTTTTTTTTTTTTTTTTTTTTTTTGCTTAAAAAAAATTTTATTATTTTTTTTAAAGCCAAAAAAGCAAAACGGTTTTTTAAAAAAAGGGTTTTTAAATCCTTTTAAAAAGCGTAAAACACATAAAACGACAATTTTTTTATTTTTCGTTTTTATTAAATTCCCTTCATTTGAACGATTTCAACGATCTAAAATGCTTAAAAATGTTTTTTTAGCAAAACAGCACTTTTTGAGTTTTAATCTGCGTTTTAACGCGTAAAACAATAAAACGACGAATTTTTTTATTATTCGTTTTTTTTAAATTTCTCTTTTGAACGATTCAACGATCAAAATGCTTGAAAATGTTATTTTAGCAAAACAGCACGTTTGACTTTAATCTGCTTTTTAAAGCAAAACAGCATAAAACGACAAATTTTTTTATTATTCTTTTTTTAAATAGCGTTATTTGAACGATTTCAACGTCTAAAAATGCAAAAATGTTTTTTAAAGCAAAACAGCACTTTTTTGAGTTTTAATTGCGTTTTAAGGGTAAAACAGCATAAAACACGAATTTTTATTATTCGTTTTTTATTAATATTGCTTCTATTTGAACATTTAAGATCTAAAATGCTGGGAAAATGTTATTTAGCAAAACAGCATTTTTGAGCTTTAATCTGCTTTTTAACCGAAAACAGCAAAAAACACAAAATTTTTATTTTTCGTTTTTTTAAATTTTGTTTTATTTGAACGATTTCAACGATCTAAAATGCTTGAAAATGTTATTTTAGCAAAACAGCATTTTTGAGTTTTTAATCTGCGTTTTAACGCGAAAACAGCATAAAACGACAATTTTTTATTTTTCGTTTTTATTAATATTTGTTCTATTTGAACGATTCCAAGTCAAAAATGCTTGAAAATGTTTTTTTTTAAAAACACCCGTTTTGAGTTTTTAATCTGCTTTTTAAGGGAAAACATAAAACGCAATTTTTTTATTATTCTTTTTTATTAAATTGCTCTATTTAAACGTTTTAAACGATCTAAAATGTTTGAAAATGTTTTTTTAGCAAAACACCCGTTTTGAGCTTTAATCTGCTTTTTAACGCGTAAAACAGCAAAAAAACGACGAATTTTTATTATTCGTTTTTATTAAATTGCCTATTTGAACGATTTCAACGATTAAAATGCCCGAAAATGGGGCAAAAGGCACGTTTTGAGAATCTCGTTTTAACGCGTAAAACAGCATAAAACGACGAATTTTTATTTTTCGTTTTTTTAAATATTGGTCTATTTGAACGATTTCAACGATCTAAAATGCTTGAAAATGATTATTTTATCAAAACAGCACGTTTTGAGCTTTTAATCTGCGTTTTTAACGCGTAAAAACAGCACTCACAAACGACGAATTTTTATTATTCGTTTTTATTATTAATATTGCACGTCTATTTGAACGATTTCAACGATCTAAAATGCTTGAAAATGATTATTTTAGCAAAACAGCACGTTTTGAGCTTTTGTTCTGCGTTTTAACGCGTAAAACAGCATAAAACGACGAATTTTTATTATTCGTTTTTATTAATATTGCTCCTATTATTTGAACGATTTCAACGATATAAAATGCTTGAAAATGATTATTTTAGCAAAACAGCGTTTTTGAGCTTTAATCTGCGTTTTAACGCGTAAACAACATAAAAACGACAAATTTTTGTGCATTCGTTTTATTAATATTGCTTCTATTTGAACGATTTCAACGGTCACAAATGCTTGAAAACGCTTATTTTAGCAAAACAGCACGTTTTGAGCTTTAATCTGCGTTTAACGCGTAAAACAACATAAAACGACGAAATTTTATTATTCGTTTTTATTAATATTGCGTCTATTTGAACGATTTCAACGCGATCTAAATGCTTGAAAATGATTATTTTAGCAAAACAGCACGTTTTGAGCTTTTAATCTGCGTTTTAACGCGTAAACAGCATAAAAACGACGGAATTTTTTTTATTATTCGTTTTTATTAATATTGCTTCTATTTGAACGATTTCAACGATCTAAAATGTGAAAATGCTTATTTTAGCAAACACCGATTTTGAGCTTTAATCTGCGTTTTAACGTAAAACCAGCATAAAACGAGCAGAATTTTTATTATTCGTTTTTATTAATATTGCGTCTATTTGAACAATTTCAACGACCTAAAATGCTTGAAAATGATTATTTTAGCAAAACAGCACGTTTTGAAGGCTTTAATCACGTTTTAACGCGTAAAACAGCAAAACGACGAATTTTTATTATTCGTTTTTATTAATATTGCTTCTATTTGAACGATTTAAACGATCTAAGATGCTTGAAAATGCTTATTTTAGCAAAACAGCACGTTTGAGCTTTTAATCTGCGTTTTAACGCGTAAAACAGCATAAAACGACGAAATTTTTATTATTCGTTTTGCGGTAATATTGTGCGTCTATTTGAACGATTTCAACGATCTAAAATAGCAGAAAATGATTATTTTGAAAACAGCACGTTTTGGGCTTTAATCTGCGTTTTTAACGCGCGTAAAACAGCATAAAAACGACGAATTTTTTATTATTCGTTTTTATTAATATTGCTTCTATTTGAACGATTTCAACGATCTAAAAATGCTTGAAAATGCTTATTTTAGCCTTAAAACACACCACGTTTTGAGCTTTTAATCTGCGTTTAACGCGTAAAACAGCATAAAACGACGAGAATTTGCATTTATTATTCGTTTTTATTAATTGCGTCCTATTTGAACGATTTCCAGCGATCTAAAATGCTTGAAAATGATTATTTTAACAAAAACAGCACGTTTGAAGGCTTTAATCTGCGTTTTAACGCGTAAAACAACATAAAAACGACGAATTTTTTATTATTCGTTTTATTAATATTGCTTCCTATTTGAACGATTTAAACGATCTAAGATGCTTGAAAATGCTTATTTTAGCAAAACAGCACGTTTTGAGCTTTTAATCTGCGTTTTAACGCGTAAAACAGCAAAACGACGAAATTTTTATTATTCGTTTTTATTAATATTGCGTCTATTTGAACGATTTCAACGATCTAAAATGCTTGAAAATGATTATTTTTAGCAAAACAGCGTTTTGGGGAGCTTTAATCTGCGTTTTAACGCGTAAACAGCATAAAACGACGAATTTTTATTATTCGTTTTTATTAATATTACTGCGTCTATTTGAAAGGAACGATTTCAACGATCACGATGAAAATGATTATTTTTTAGTAAAACAGCACGTTTTGAGCTTTAATCTGCGTTTTAACGCGTAAACAGCGCCCATAAAAACGACGAATTTTTCATTATTCGTTTTTTATTAATATTGCGTCTATTTGAACGATTTCAGCAGCTATCTAAATGCTTGAAATGATTATTTTAGCAAAACAGCACGTTTTGAGCTTTTAATCTGCGTTTTTTAACGCGTAAAACAGCATAAAAACGACGAATTTTTATTATTCGTTTTATTAATATTCTTCTATTTGAACGATTTCAACGATCTAAAATGCTTGAAAATGCTTATTTTAACAAAACAGCACGTTTGAGCTTAAATCTGCGTTTTAACGCGTAAACGCAGCATAAAACGACAGAAATTTTTATTATTCGTTTTTTATTAATATTGCGTCTATTTGAACGATTTCAACGATCTAAAATCCTTGAAAATGATTATTTACAGCAAAACTGCGTTTTGAGCTTTAATCTACGTTTTAGCGTAAAACAGCATAAAACGACAATTTTTTATTATTCGTTTTTATTAGTAGCTTCTATTTGAACGATTTAAACGATCTAAAATGCTTGAAAATGCTTATTTTAGCAAAACAGCGTTTTGAGCTTTAATCTGCGTTTTAATAACGCGTAAAACAACATAAAACGACAGAAATTTTATTATTCGTTTTTATTAATATTGCGTCTATTTGAACGATTTCAACGATCTAAAATGCTTGAGAAAATGATTATTTTAGCAAAACAGCACGTTTTGAGCTTTAATCTGCGTTTTGCAACGCGTAAAACGGCATAAAACGACGAATTTTTTATTTATTCGTTTTTATTAATATTGCTTCTATTTGAACGATTTTCAACGATCTAAAATGCTTGAAAATTATTATTTTAGCAAAACAGCGCGTTTTGAGCTTTTAATCTGCGTTTTAACGCGTAAAACAGCATAAAACGACAAATTTTTTATTATTCGTTTTATTAATATTGCTTCTATTTGAAAGACAGTTTTCAACGATCTAAAATACGCTGAAAATGCTTATTTTAGCAAAACAGCGCACGTTTGGCGAGCTTTTAATCTGCGTTTTAGCGCGTAAAACAGCATAAAACGACGAAATTTTTTATTATTCGTGTTTTGGTAATATTGCGTCTGGCGAACGATTTCAAAAGATCACAAAATGCTTGAAAATGATTATTTTTTGCGAAACAGCACGTTTTTGAGCTTTTAATCTACGTTTTAACGCGTAAAACAGCATAAAAACGACGAATTTTTATTATTCGTTTTTATTAATATTGCTTCTATTTGAACGATTTCAACGATCTAAAACAGCGAAAATGCTTGTACAGCAAAACAGCGTTTTGAGGCTTTAATCTGCGTTTTAACGCGTAAAACAACATAAAACGACAATTTTTATTATTCGTTTTATTAATATTACGTCTATTTGAACGATTTAACGATCTAAAATGCTTAGAAATGATTATTTTTAGCAAACAACACGTTTTTGAGCTTTAATCTGCGTTTTAACGCGTAAAGAACAGCATAAAACGACGAATTTTTATTATTCGTTTTATTATGTGCTTCTATTTGAACGATTTCGATCTAAAATGGCGAAAATGCTTATTTTAGCAAACAGCACGTTTTTGAGCTTTAATCTGCGTTTTTAACGTAAACAGCATAAAAACGACGAAATTTTTTATTATTCGTTTTTATTAATATTGCGTCTATTTGAACGGTTCAACGATCGTCTTGAAAATGATTATTTTAGCAAAACAGCACGTTTTGAGCGCAATCTGCGTTTTAACGCGTAAAACAGCATAAAACGACGAATTTTTATTATTCGTTTTTTATTAATATTGCTTCTATTTGAACAATTTCAACGATCTAAAATGGCAGAAAATGCTTATTTTTAGCAAAACAGCACGTTTTGAGCTTTAATCACCGTGTTAACGCTTTTAAAACAACGCAAAACGACGAAATTTTTTATTATTCGTTTTTATTAATATTGCGTCTATTTGAACGATTTCAACGATCAAATGCTTGAAAATGATTATTTTAGCAGCAAAACAGCGCGTTTTGAGCTTTTAATCTGCGTTTTAACGCGTAAAACAGCATAAAACGACGATTTTTTTATTATTCGTTTTTGTTAATATTGCTTCTATTTGAACGATTTCAACGATCTAAAATGCTTGAAAATGCTTATTTTTAGCAAAACAGCACGTTTGAGCTTTAATCTGCGTTTTAACGCGTAAAACAGCATAAAACGACGAAATTTTTATTATTCGTTTTTATTAATATTGCGTCTATTTGAGACTGATTTCAACGATCTAAAATGCTTGAAAATGCTTATTTTGCAGCAAAACAGCACGTTTTAGGGAAGCTTTAATCTGCGTTTTTAACGCGTAAAACAGCATAAAACGACGAAATATTTATTATTCGTTTTTATTAATATTGCGTTTTATTTGAACGATTTCAACGATCTAAAATGCTTGAAAATGATTATTTTAGCAAAACAGCACGTTTTTGAGCTTTTAATCTGCGTTTTAACGCGTAAAACAGCAAAACGACGAAATTTTATTGTTTTTTTTTTTTTTTTATTAATATTGCGTCTATTTGAACAATTTCAACGATCACAAATGCTTGAAAATGATTATTTTAGCAAAACAGCACGTTTTTTTGAGCTTTTAATCTGCGTTTTTAACGCGTAAAACAGCATAAAACGACAATTTTTATTATTCGTTTTTATTAATATTGCTTCTATTTGAACGATTAAACGATCTAAAAAAATGCTTGAAAAATGCTTATTTTAGCAAAACAGCGCGTTTGAGCTTTAATCTGCGTTTTAACGCGTAAACAGCATAAAACGACGAATTTTTATTATTCGTTTTTATTAATATTGCGTCTGTTGAACGATTTCAACGATCTAAAATGCTTGTAAATGATTATTTTAGCAAAACAGCACGTTTTGAGCGCAATCTGCGTTTTAACGCGTAAAACAGCATAAAACGACGGGTACATTATTCGTTTTTTATTAATATTTGCTTCTATTTGAACGATTTCAACGATCTAAAATGCTTGAAAATGCTTATTTTAGCAGCAAAACAGCACGTTTTGAGCTTTTAATCTGCGTTTTAGCGCCTAAAACAGCAAAACAGCGAAATTTTTATTATTCGTTTTTTTTATTAATATTGCGTCTATTTGAACAATTTCAGCGATCTAAAATAGCGAAAATGATTATTTTAGCAAAACAGCACGTTTTGAGCTTTAATGCGTTTTAACGCGTAAAACAGCATACAAAACGACGATTTTTTATTATTCGTTTTTATTAATATTGCTTCTATTTGAACGATTTCAGCGATCTAAAATGCTTGAAAATGCTTATTTTGTAGCAAAACAGCACGTTTGAGCTTTTAATCTGCGTGTTAACGCGCAAAACAGCATAAAAACGACGAAATTTTTATTATTCGTTTTTATTAATATTGCGTCTATTTGAACATTTCAACGATCTAAAAATGCTTGAAAATGATTATTTTTAGCAAAACAGCACGTTTTGAGGCTTGTCTGCGTTTTAACGCGTAAAACAGCATAAAACGACGATTTTTTATTATTCGTTTTTATTAATATTGCTTCTATTTGGCAATTTCAACGATCTAAATGCTTGAAAATGCTTGTTAGCAAAACAGCACGTTTTGAGGAGCTTTAATCTGCGTTTTTAACGCGTAAAACAGCATAAAACGACGAAATTTTACATTATTCGTTTTATTAATATTTGCGTCTATTTGAATGATTTCCAGCGATAAAATAGCGAAAATGCTTATTTTAGCAAAACGGCACGTTTTGAGCTTTGTCTGCGTTTTAACGCGTAAAACAGCATAAAAACGACGAAATATTTATTATTCGTTTTATTAATATTGCGTTAACATTTGTTTTAAAAAATGTTATTTTGGCAAAACACCCGTTTTGAGTTTTAATCTGCTTTTTAACGCGAAAAACAGCAAAAAAAACGACAAAATTTTTAATCGTTTTATTAAATTTTATTTGAACGATTTCAACGATCTAAAATTTTTAAAAAATGTTTTTTTAGAAAAACAGCACGTTTTGAGCTTTAATCTGCGTTTTAACGCTAAAACAGCATAAAACACAATTTTATTTTGTTTTTTTAAAGGATTTAACATTTAAAATCTAAAATGCTTGAAAAGTTTTTTAGCAAAACCCCGTTTTATTTTAATCTGCAACGGAAAAAAAAAAAGGGTTTTTATTATTCGTTTTTAAAATTTTTTTTTTAAAAAGTTTAAGATTAAAATTTTAAAAAGTTTTTTTGGAAAAACCGTTTTAGTTTTTAACGGGTTTAAACGCAAAAAAATTTAAAAAAAATTTTTTTTTTCGTTTTTTTTAAAATTTTGCTTATTTGCATTTCAACGATTAAAGTTTAAAAATGTTTTTTAGAAAAAACAGCAGGAGTTTTTAATTTCCTTTTTTGCTAAAACCCAAAAAACGTTTTTTTATTATTTTTTTAAAATATTAACCCAAACGTTTAAATTAAAAATGCTTAAAAGTTTTTTTAAAAGAAAACGACGTTTTTTTTAAACCCTTTTTAAGGTAAAAAAAAAACACAAATTTTTTAAATTTTTCTTTTTTTAAAGCCTTTTAAATTTAACGTTAAAAAAAGCTGAAAAGCATTTTAAAAAACCGTTTTTTTTTAATTGCTTTTTAAGGTAAAACGATAAAAAAGGGTAAAAAATTTTTTTATTTTTTTAAAAGCTTTTTAAACTTTTTTCCTTTTTTAAAAATGTTAAAAGTTAAGAAAAAACGTTTTTTTTAATTGCTTTTTAAGGAAACGATAAAACGCAATTTTTTAATTTTTTTAAAAGCCTTTTTAAATTTTCAACGTTAAAAAAGCTTAAAAGCTTAAGAAAAAACGTTTTATTTAATCCTTTTTAAGAAAATTTAAAAACCAA